>NW_020229572.1:0-57784 GCF_003227725.1 Camponotus floridanus
AAAGGGAGAGATGGCATGCGGGGTAGGTAGGGCGAGGGGAGCCGCTCGCCGTCGGATGAGTAAACGGAGGGTCGTGACATCAGGCGGCAAGGGAGAGCGAGGGAGCGGGCAGTAGGAAGGGGGTTCGGCGCGAGAGCGAGACAGAGGGAGAGGGAGAGAACGCGAGAGAGAGGGAGAGAGTAAGAGCGAAAGAGAGCGAGATAGCGCGCGCGTCCGATGACGCGCGCGTTGGGAGCGTCCCTGGATACGGCGCGTCGGGAGCGTCTCTAGACGCGGGCGCGCAGGCGCGCGCGATAAGCGACGATCGTCCCGTCGGATGCGCGCGCGATAGGCGACCGCGGGCGCTTCCACCGGCTCGCGTCGTTTCGACGCGCAAGACAGAGATAGAGATAAAGTCGACGTTAATAAAAAGTAGATATATTCGACGTAAGTCTAGAAGAAATATAATATATCATTTATATAATATATATGATTTATATATTAGATGTATTTCGAGGAGGAACGAATTCGCCATAAGTCGAGGAGAGAAATCGGATGTATCGAGGAGAGACGAGGGTGACGTAAATCGAGGAGGGAGAATAAATTACGCGTAAAATTTTTTATTATATCATAAAGTTACATGCGTAAAGTTATATACGTCGGTAAAGTTACATACGTCGAGAATAATATCGGTATTCGCGATCGATTCGTTTCATTCGAACGCCGTTATACGGGTAAGTATAAGATTCGAGATCGATATCGCAATCGCGATACATTTATTCGTCGCGCGCGCGCGCGGACGACGGATTCGCGCGTAGAGTTTTACAAATTGTGATAGAGTCCGAATAGCAGAGCGTGTAATTCGCAGTCGATCAGGACGTTCGCGTTGAAGTGTTCGTGTCGACGAATCGCGTCCGGAATATCGCCGGAGTGGTCGGTCTCCGTTGCGATATCTAAGAAACGCGATAACTTGGCGTCTACGGTCTCGAGTATGCCGTTCAACGACGCGACGATGCGATTGACGCATAGCTCGAGAATGAACAGCGCCTTCACGGTGGAGTGCGACATAGCTATGCGACTTTTCTGCATCTCGAATCCCAACGTCTTTAGATTGTTTATCTTGCCGAATCAAAGCATCACGGTTCCGTCAATTATGGACGCCGGAGGGCGCACTACAGCCTCGTCCAAGTCGTTCTCAAAATACGGCAGTATGTCGTTGCGCAGAGTGAACAGACTCTTTCCACATGTCGGGCGTTAGAGATATCTCCTTTCTATGGCAGTCTCCTAAGACAATATCGACTTGAGATTCGCGCTTCGGCGTCGGCGATGTCGATGTACTTGTACGCCGTCTTGGTCAGCGGATATCGTCTTCCCAATATGCGAATCGGATGTTCGCGAAATTGATTTCGCGTTTGAACAGCCAATTTCTATTCCACCTGTCGAGATCGGAGAAAAAGACGACGCTATTATACGAAATAGTCGATCGCGACGGAAATCGAAAGCGCTCGGGTGAGGTAATTCGCGCATACTCACTCGTCCTCGGTGTACAGTCGAGCTTTCTTGATCACGGGCGGGGCGTCAGAACGGGAGGTATCCTCGTCGTTGGCGGAAGCCGCGTAGTCGTCTCGACGGTTAGACGCGAGCGGCAGGGCGACGAAGGGTCCCGTCGTCGGCGGCACCGACGGAGTCGCGGACGTCGCGGATGGATCCCCGAACACTCTGCGATACTCCTATCCGAGTCCCGCGAACATGATCGGTCTCGCGAACAAGGCTCCGATGTTCGTAGGAAAACACAGCGACGGCGGTGGCAGCGACGTCGTTAACGTTGGTTATCGCGAGGAGAAAGAAAGATTCGTTGGAGACGCTCGCTTAGAATCGGACGCGCATTAATCCGTAGTATCGCTGGAAATGTCGCGCGAAGCGATCGAGACGCGTCTTATATACGACGCGATCTCGATTGTCGTTTCGATATCTTTTTTCTCGACGTATGCGCGTTAATTAATGCAGCGGAAGCGGTTTAGAATAGTGCGTTAAATGTAATCTTAACGTTGGATTTCAGGATTTCCCGATCTTAGTCGTTGTCGTCATCGTCGCCGTCGTTGCGCGGTCTTTCGAAGGACGCGTATTCCAGTCGATACAGCTTTGAGACGAGTTCGCTCAATCAATGCAGAACGTCATCGGCAGGGCATTCTATTCCCAATATACGAAGATCGAAGGGACCGGCCGAGATTATCGCATCGGTGAATTCGCTGTACGCGTAATACTCGCGTTTCTTCAGGAAATAGAGATTACCGTCGGCATGGCGGAAGGCCGTCGTTATCGCGGAAAACGTATCCCGCAGAGCGCCGTGCCTCGTAGCGGTCATCGCGCAGTCGTTTATCTCGGCTATTTTATCGTCATTATACAGGGTGTCCCATTTTAATGCCCCACCCCAAATAACTTTCTTATTTTTAATTTTAGAAAAAGATGTTTCAGACAAAAGTTGTATGGTTTCGAGGGGGACATAAGATGGTACCATTAATTTGATCTTGAAGAGTCACATGAAGGTTACGTGAAGATCATTTTCAATTTCTTAAATGGAACACCCTATATATTTTTGCATATTCTTGTAGCTTATCTCGAGAGCTTTCCAAAACACTATAAATAAACATTTTTTCATCAAGTACTTTTCGAATTATGAGGCTTGAAGTAATTTCCTAATTTTACATAAACCATAAAATATCTTGTAAAATATTCATTTTTCGATTATCTTACCTTAATATTTTTATGTACAAAATAATGAGAGGAATCAATTGGTGTAAAGAAAACATACAGTTGTTTTTAAGAAAAAATATGGAATTGTTAATTGCAAATTACATATTTTTTTCTTAAAAACAACTGTATGTTTTCTTTGCACCAATGGATTTCTCTCATTATTTTGTACATAAAAGTATTAAGGTAAGATAATCAAAAAATGAATATTTTACAAGATATTTTATGGTTTATGTAAAATTAAAAAATGATTTCAAGCCTCATAACTTGGAAAGTACTTAATGAAAACTAATTTAATTATAGTGTTTTGGAAAGCTCTCGAGATAAGCTACAAGAATATGCAAAAATATATAGGGTGTTCTATTTAAGAAATTGAAAATGATCTTCACGTAACCTTCATGTGACTCTTCAAGATCAAATTAATGGTACCATCTTATGTCCCCCTCGAAACCATACAACTTTTGTCTGAAACATCTTTTTCTAAAATTAAAAATAAGAAAGTTATTTGGGGTGGGGCATTAAAATGGGACACCCTGTATATAACGTAGCTGAGTAGGAGTATAGGGAGAGTTCTAACCCAGGTCCTCTCAGGGGGGGTGAGGTGCGCGGGGGATTACGGAGGCGCGGGGGAATGACGTCACGCGGGACGGAGGGATTTCGGCGGCAGCGCGTGTTAGATGTTTTATGGCAATATTATATTACATGCCCGGCTGATAAACAGTATTGCGTACGGACATGTTCGGTTCATAAATAATATAAACATCAGCATTTTTTGAATTGAGATTATGATCGTATAATAGAGATGTGACATTATCGCCATATCGTCGTAAACGCCTCGTAAAAAGTACGCGCGGTCCCATATATTTATCGAAAGTATATGAAATATTGTATCGCATACCCGGTTGATAAATAATATAAACAAATAGTACCTCAGAATCGTCTTTCACGATTTTTTCTCGGAAGAATTTTTAACGTATCAGCGCCGATGTTTGGCTGCTTTCTACCCTTGCTTCCACCGCTCGTATATCAGCGCTTTCGCGATACACCCCTCACCCTCGATATAAGTAATTTTAGATTTTTTTCGTTCGACGTATCCTTATCTCTCTTTCTTTCCTAGTGTTTGCTCTCTCATGATAACTCTCTCTCTCGCGAGGAGCTATGCATGAAAGCAGGGATGGGCAAATGCAAAGAAAGTACACCATGATATAGTAAACTTAAAACTCTTTAAATCGAAAGGAATTAGGCTCGTTATATATTCAATAACATGATAAGAAAACTAGCGTCTACGAGCCACAGAGGATGGTAAATGCCTGAAAAATTCTTTTTAATTGTACGCGAAATTTTAAACGAAAAACACGGCATATGCATATATTTTACTTGGTGCATTTAACCAAGATATAGATTCTCATTTTTGAGAAATTCTATACAACCCTCTTTATCCCCCTGAAGAGACGTAGACGAGAAAAATATCGGGGCGAAGTCGCTGAATCGGGAATCGAACCCGAGTCTTTCGCTTGCCGGGCGACTGCTCTTACCACTGAGCTATTCAGCCCCACACCGATACTACCCTCGTCCATTTGTTTATAACTATGGACAATGAAACGCGATCATTTCAGCTAGCGCGTGAATTAAATTAAATCGAAAGGAATTAGGCTCGTTATATATTCAATAACATGATAAGAAAACTAGCGTCTACGAGCCACAGAGGATGGTAAATGCCTGAAAAATTCTTTTTAATTGTACGCGAAATTTTAAACGAAAAACACGGCATATGCATATATTTTACTTGGTGCATTTAACCAAGATATAGATTCTCATTTTTGAGAAATTCTATACAACCCTCTTTACCCCCCTGAAGAGACGTAGACGAGAAAAATATCGGGGCGAAGTCGCTGAATCGGGAATCGAACCCGAGTCTTTCGCTTGCCGGGCGACTGCTCTTACCACTGAGCTATTCAGCCCCACACCGATACTACCCTCGTCCATTTGTTTATAACTATGGACAATGAAACGCGATCATTTCAGCTAGCGCGTGAATTAAATTAAATCGAAAGGAATTAGGCTCGTTATATATTCAATAACATGATAAGAAAACTAGCGTCTACGAGCCACAGAGGATGGTAAATGCCTGAAAAATTCTTTTTAATTGTACGCGAAATTTTAAACGAAAAACACGGCATATGCATATATTTTACTTGGTGCATTTAACCAAGATATAGATTCTCATTTTTGAGAAATTCTATACAACCCTCTTTACCCCCCTGAAGAGACGTAGACGAGAAAAATATCGGGGCGAAGTCGCTGAATCGGGAATCGAACCCGAGTCTTTCGCTTGCCGGGCGACTGCTCTTACCACTGAGCTATTCAGCCCCACACCGATACTACCCTCGTCCATTTGTTTATAACTATGGACAATGAAACGCGATCATTTCAGCTAGCGCGTGAATTAAATTAAATCGAAAGGAATTAGGCTCGTTATATATTCAATAACATGATAAGAAAACTAGCGTCTACGAGCCACAGAGGATGGTAAATGCCTGAAAAATTCTTTTTAATTGTACGCGAAATTTTAAACGAAAAACACGGCATATGCATATATTTTACTTGGTGCATTTAACCAAGATATAGATTCTCATTTTTGAGAAATTCTATACAACCCTCTTTACCCCCCTGAAGAGACGTAGACGAGAAAAATATCGAGGCGAAGTCGCTGAATCGGGAATCGAACCCGAGTCTTTCGCTTGCCGGGCGACTGCTCTTACCACTGAGCTATTCAGCCCCACACCGATACTACCCTCGTCCATTTGTTTATAACTATGGACAATGAAACGCGATCATTTCAGCTAGCGCGTGAATTAAATTAAATCGATATTTTTCTCGTCTACGTCTCTTCAGGGGGGTAAAGAGGGTTGTATAGAATTTCTCAAAAATGAGAATCTATATCTTGGTTAAATGCACCAAGTAAAATATATGCATATGCCGTGTTTTTCGTTTAAAATTTCGCGTACAATTAAAAAGAATTTTTCAGGCATTTACCATCCTCTGTGGCTCGTAGACGCTAGTTTTCTTATCATGTTATTGAATATATAACGAGCCTAATTCCTTTCGATTTAATTTAATTCACGCGCTAGCTGAAATGATCGCGTTTCATTGTCCATAGTTATAAACAAATGGACGAGGGTAGTATCGGTGTAGGGCTGAATAGCTCAGTGGTAAGAGCAGTCGCCCGGCAAGCGAAAGACTCGGGTTCGATTCCCGATTCAGCGACTTCGCCCCGATATTTTTCTCGTCTACGTCTCTTCAGGGGGGTAAAGAGGGTTGTATAGAATTTCTCAAAAATGAGAATCTATATCTTGGTTAAATGCACCAAGTAAAATATATGCATATGCCGTGTTTTTCGTTTAAAATTTCGCGTACAATTAAAAAGAATTTTTCAGGCATTTACCATCCTCTGTGGCTCGTAGACGCTAGTTTTCTTATCATGTTATTAAAACTCTTTATTCTTGTTTTTTATATATTTTTGTCTTACATATTATATGGGCTAAAAGCTAAAGCCGCCAGCTCGCAATCGACGAGTTGATGCTTGTTGAAAGCGCCACTCGCACGTATTACATTTGATACTTCTTTAGGATCCGTTACAGTGGACGCGATATTGGAGAATTGCGTAAATTTGACATCAACTGTCTCGATCACTTTATTCAATCGATCAAAAGTTACATCTATGCAATCATCGAGATCGAGCATACGGTGTAACGTCGATTCGACCATCATCATGCATACGTTCGAAGATTCGAGACTTATGAGTTTAGCGTTGTTAATCATACGAACTCGCACTGTTAGCGGTCCAACGCTTATAAAATTATACATGTCGTGAGAGTCGTTCCGAAGGAGATTTAGAATATTGCGACGTTGCTCGCAGAGTCCCTTCCACGTTTCGAGAGATAATATCAATCCCTTTCCCCGATGATCTATGACAATCTCCACGTAACTTGGCGGACCCACGTTGATACCGATTTCGAGGAATTTGAATTCCGTAGCTGTCAATGCGTATCGTCTGCCTAGTATACGAACCGCACGACGCTCCGACGAAATGCTACGGGAAAAATTAAAATTAAGTAATACTAATAATACAATTTGTAAAAATAGAAAAATAGAAAAATAGAAAAAAATGTTAAACGAAACTTACTCGTCGTATTTGTTCTCAAACGATGGAGTTTTATCACGACTCGGCACGTAATTATTCACGTGTCTTCCGATGCCGCTGCTGCTTCTTTCATCGTAGTACATTTCTCTGGGAGGTTATGAAAAGTGAATCCACGAGCGGTTAACGCGACACTGGTCGGAATTACAGGAATTAATCGGTTATACCCGACGCTCATCTATACCAAAAGTATAATGTAGTGGTGGGGGATCAATGCTTCTAACGCATTGGAATTTAGGATAAGAGAGAGGCGGCGCTCGAACAAAAGAATTCTTAGAAACGCATGCAAAGGATTAGGGTGGGGAAATAAGAGATAACGCATTTAAAATTTACATATTTTATTTTTCTCACAATTCTTTCTGGCGTCGCGACCACCAATTAAATATTTTGAATACATTTTGTAATGCGCAATTCTTAACATGTTTTCCGCATCGCATACTATTCGTATCGTCTAATTTATTTAGAGCATCGATATCTTCGTAATCCAAGGTTTCAATAATATAGCCGTTCCCCGCATCGTCTAGTATATCGGCCAGCCATTTTCGCTTTTCAAGTCCTTTGACGTACACGACAGACGATTCTTCTTCTTCTTCTTCTTCTTCATGTATTTTTACCAACGACAGCTGTTGTAATCGCACGCTGAGCCAAGCCATACGGAACGTTTCCGTCTTCCCATTGTAATCCGTGATGATTTCTAATCAGCCATGAGACTTGACATCGCTCAGATTTTGTAAGCGTGTGTCACGGTACGGGACTTGCGAAAAAGTAATGCGATAGAACGTATCCCTTTTTCAAGACTGCCGCTTTCTTCACAACAAAATTTTTCCCAACGATAAATCCTTGCAGATCCACAAACGTTGGTACGGACATGACGAGATCTCTCTCTCTTCGATACGCCAGTCGAGAGGAACGACAAAACTCTAAAACCATCTCGCAAGACTTTGATTTATATCATGCTCTTCTTCCTTCTCTCTCTTCTGTCGATGTTATCGCCTAGGTGATTTTGTGTACAACGTTGGTCAACGGATTGTACTGGATCACGCGATCGTGTATGATGAGACAGTACGCAGTGGTATTCGGCGGCACGTTCTCCTTACACTCGAATTCCAATCTCACATCCACAGTTGCGCTCTTGACCGATTCGTTTTGTCGAGAACAATCGATAATCACGAACGGACCGTGTTGTAGAAACTTCAGGACGTTGAGACTCGGCTCGAGATACTCGTATCCGTAATAATTCTTGCAGAAGCGTGCGTACGTATCATACAGAATGGAATATCTGTTTTTATCTAAATCCAGATTCATATCGTCGTACGGATAATATTCCGAATTCAGATAGAGTTTCACGTTGATCAATTTGCAGTCGTCGAATCGACTCACATCCTTAGGCATGACATTCTTCCGACCAGTCTGCAGAGCGAAGATAACGTATCGTGGTTTCTCCAGCTGAGTCGCAGTCTTAATGGCCCACGAATGCTTGGTTGTAAGCTGCAATAGCGGATACTCGTACAGATCCCACGAGCGAAAAGCCATGCTGAGATATCGTCCGCTTTCCAGAGTACGCAGCATCGACAACTTTTTGATTTCGCTCAACAGCACGTGAGGCATTCGTCATTGTATCTTGAACATGTCGATCACAGGCTCCTGCGCCGAATTTCCATGCAGACAATTGTCGTCATTGCGCGATCGTATCAAGATCAATTCGTGACGAGCGTTAATCACCACGCGTCTGTAATCCTCGCAAAATCCCAGCAACATGTAGAGCGGTATGCAAAAATTGAAATATCCATTCGTGTAGGTAAACACCTCCCAGCCAGCATTTTTCAAAATCGTGTCTCTATCGGATGATACCGTTACATAGTTTTTGAGCGTAGTAGTTATTCCTACGTTTCTATTGCGATCAATCTCAACACCGTCGAGTTCGTATCGAATCTCCTCGAACATGAATGCGACGCAATTATTTCCCATTATCACTTCATTTTCTCCTTCAGCTGGTGGTTTGTTCGTTAGTCGTCCCTCGATGTATAGGAAACTCTCATGCGGCAGCGTATACAGATCCTGTTGTTGTATGGGTATTCTTATCTCCTCATTGTGTCCGAACGTTGTATTGGCGAACGGGTTGTACGCGTGAGTCTCGATCTTGACGATACGATCGTCAAAGATTGGTTCGTCACCGATGTTGAGAATGTCTGTCATCGTTCAGCTGTTTCGCACCGCGAATCCCAAAGATTGCAAAAACGCAACGTTCGATGCGCTGAGTTTCTTTTTCTCGGATGATTGGATATTAGCGAATATCGACGTTGATGTTGTTGGTGTCGCTGATTTCGTAAAGATTGCGTTATCTCTCGCGTCTTTCGATCCGTTCAACACGAGCATCTCATACGTCGCATACGTACGTACGTTATCGCCGCAGCCGTTGTACGTGCAATCTTACGGTGATCTCTTCTCCTCGAAAATCGAGCAATCGTCCGTTCTGGTCGACAACGCGTAACGTTAAATCCGTAATGCTCCGCGCGATGATCGGCAAGTAAATGATCTGCGCCGGCGTTTCCGATATCTTATATCCCGGCAGCACCCTCGGTGAAAATTCGTGTATCGTATGAACGAGTTTTCCGTTGTTGTACGCGCCCGCGGTCACGTTACATTCTACGCGGATAATATTAACGTTGATAATGTTAATCGGCATGTTCGATTCGTACCATTTTCCCGGCTCGAGAATACGATTCGAGAATCCTAGCAGCGATCCAATGTTGTCGGGTTTGCTAAAGTTTAATCTGTATGTGCATTTGATCTCGCTTCTCATCGTATTGTAATTAGCGCGGAGCACTATCGGATATTCGCCATCTTCGTAGTCACCGTCGTCAATGTGTTTCTTATCGCGATGTTTCCGTGAAATTGCACGTTTCAAAAATTCATGTATATCTCGCAACTCGTACGATTCCTCGGGAATCGTAATTTCCGCGTCGTCTTTGCCAAAGTAAAATTTATTATTCGAGGAATTCACGTTCGGTATCGTGTGATAAGTCTCAAAATCCGTTAGACCGAGTTCGTATTCATCGTCGCTCAAATCTACAGTAGGAAAGAAGTTTGCCGCGAGAACGCTACTCTTCCCAGTCAACGTGAATGTCATAGACATGTCGACGAAACTGTTTAACGAATACTGAGTTAAATAGCGCGATATCCGTCTTTAAATTCGCACGCATCGACCGTTCGAAGAAATTGCAAGCACAATTGTCCGCAGATGCTCTGATCGTTAGTTTGAACAGGCGTGTGATTGTATTGTATCTTCGTTACGTTTCGTCCGAAATATCGCACAAGTTCCTTGAGAGATCGAAGATTGCCGAAACTGTCGAAATATACGACGCGATTCCCTCTCTTTGCGTATGCTACCCAATGAGTACCCGGTCCTTCGACGCTATCTAAATTTACGATGCCGTTCTCGTTTTGATAAATACCACCGATCGGTAAAGAGTCGCGCATGAAAACACCTCTAAAATATGGAATGCGCATACGTTTCGCCAGTTTTAGCAATTGTACGTTGGTAGTTGCACCCTGCGGCATTTTTAACGTCTATTTGACGTTTTTTTTTCTTCTTCTCGTTGAGACTCCTCGTCCGTGTTTGTAAGGAGCGAGATATAATCCGCGACCTTCCATGGCGCGATTGTGACGTAGCATCTCTTGCATCTGACGTTGCGCGGCTTTTCCGTCGTTTACCACCTTCGCTACACCCGCTGCTCCGCCGATCAGGGATCCGAGCGCACCCAGCATTGGTAGAATCGGCAATACGCCGCCGCATTTCGCTACCGGAAGTATCCGTTTCTTCACAGTTTTCTTCTTCGTCTTCGTCCTCTTCAGGCCCATAGCGAGCTTCGTCTTGGCTTTCATCGCCGCTCAGACAGCTGTGGCGGCGGCTCTCTCAGCGAGAGTCGAATCTCTCGCACCGATACGATTTCGCGCTTTTTCGGCGAGTATCCTATCCGCCGCGTGTCTCTCGGTGAGATCGTTGCTCCGAGAGTACGCTATATCGTGTTCGCGACACGCCGCGTCCAATAAATTTATACCTCGATCGCCTCTGGCTAATCGCTTCCGCAACCGCGTGCCTGGGTCGCAAAACTGATAGCCGGGAATATGGAATTCAATCGGAAGTGCGTTTATCGCACGATTTAAGAGACCGCTGCCTCTTACGATTCTCGCTGACATACGTAGCAATCTTTTATCAACGGAGGCGAACCGTCGATGTGCGTTCGCTGCCACGGCTGGTTGTAATGTCGCATGCACGAACGATATTGTCGAACCTCCGGATCAGCCTTTATATATTCAGGAAGCTTGTCCCACAATCGTTCGACGTAATCACCGAAATTTTGCAGTAAAAGAATCTTCGGAATATACTGCAGCTGTTTGGCGGTAAGTCCGAGAATGTCTCTCTCGTCCGACAGAAGGAGAAACATTTTTGATACTGAGCGGTTTCGAGTCGCAACACCTCTATAAATAGGCCTCCCCCTTGCGATCATTCGCAAAATTGGATCGAAACAGAAAACATGCGGTTCGTACGACAGCCTTTGACGATACGCGTGACGAATTGCGACGACAGATTACGCTCGATGGTGGACAACGCGGAGATGCGCAGACACGGTACGATGTTACCGACTACTATACACGCGATCGTTTGCGGTCCCTCGAATTGTGGTAAAACCAACGTTTTGATAAGTCTACTGGAAAGTCCACATGGTGTACGTTTCGAGAACGTGTACGTGTACTCAAAGTCGTTGCAACAGCCGAAATATCGATATCTGGAGAATTTATTGACGCCGATCGACGAAATCGGCTACTTTACGTTCTCGAATAACAGTGACGTCATTCCACCGAGCGAGGCATGTCCAAACTCGATTTTTATCTTCGATGACGTGACGTGCGACAAGCAAGATACGATAAGAGAGTACTTCTCAATGGGTCGTCACTCGAACGTCGACTGCTTCTATCTTTGTCAGACGTACGCGAGAATCCCGAAACATCTTATACGCGACAACGCGAACCTGCTGATCTTGTTTAAACAGGACGGTACAAATTTGAAACACGTTTACAACGATCACGTGAATACCGACATGTCGTACGAGGATTTCAGTGAATTATGCCGTACTTGGCAGCAAAAGTATGGATTTCTAGTGATTGATAAGGACAGCGCGCTTACGAACGGGCGATGCAGAAAAAGATTTAACGTGTTCGCGATACCTCGAAACGATTAGTCGCTGTCGACATTCCATCGAGAAGGGTGAAACGCTCGACGTTCCGTCAACATGGCTGGAAACGATAATATTCGCGAGCGTGAAAAGATTGCGCGGGAGATTGAGAAAACGAGCGAATCCATCCGCAAGAAACATCGCGCTTTGAAGACCGGTAAGATCGACGAAGATATCGCGGTCACGGCCCATTTTAGACCTATTATCGAGCCACTGCAAAAGATCGTCGACAACTCTAGCGCAATCGCGATGAAAAACGAGCCGGAGAGTAACGCTGACGCTATAATTAAAACGTTACCCATCAAGCGATACAGGGAGGAGGAGGAGGAGGAAGAGGAGGATGCGACACCGAAAAAGAGGAAACGATTGAAGGCTAAACGTTTATTGACGCCGCGTACATTGGATGAACCGCTGCTAACCTCTACACCGTCCGGGACAACGAGAACCGTACAATCCAGGATACCCAAATTACTCGATGAAATCGAAGAAGTTCTCGAAAAATCCCAAAAAAACCAGTTTCAAACGGAAGTTTTCGAAACCACGGGCAACCAGCTCGAAACATCCGTTCGAAACAGATTACAAACATCGGAAGGTCAAGAAGTGTTACGAGAGCACTTGGGATCACTGGGGCAAAAATACATGGGTGCTCTTCTTAGCGGCGACGAAAGAAAAAACGCGATCGATCACGTGTACGGCGTCTATTTCGACGAGAATGGAATGCGTCTCGGTAACAAACGATTCGACATTGACAAAGATGACACTATAATCATAGACAATGTGAGATACATCGGTACACCGGGATTATACGAGTTGATCTTCAAGAGAATTCCCGACGACGTCGTATACACTGAGGACGATGTGCAAAAATATAAGAGCATATTGATGGCGACGAGTGCACATAAACGTCAATATGATGCGCAAGATCAATTAAAGAGCAACAAGGGATACAAGTATAAACAAATAATCGCGCCGTTGATGTCCTTCGAATCGAAAAAGAAATAAACGGGAACGGGAGTATTCACGCCTCGTGCGATGACGCTAACCGACAATAAGATCGATTACGTGCACTGAGACGATCCCAACGAGCTAGTGGATCGCCTGCGATTGCTCGATGCTTCGCGTCGAGCTGGCCACAACGCTCACGACAACGAGATCTTGTCGATCATAGAGGAACTCCGCGAAGCCGGCATTATTATAAATTAAACGGCGCCTCGACGAAACTAATCAGTCGATCGACGTCACTCGCATCGAAAAACAATGCCTATCAACAAATTTGGATTATTCGAACGGAGAAACGAAGAAATCAGCACGAGCGATCTTTGGGGTAAATTGGTGACGAGTTACTTGCGTCAAAACGCTCTGTGTCGCGTCGCAACGGACTATGACGCGAGGTTACGCAAGATTCGCCGTGTAGCGCAACCTGAGGCTGATACCGATGCGGTCAACAAACTGTACGTGGAAGAATGCGTTAAAACGTTGAAAAATCAACGGAAAGAATCAGACGAGAAGCTGACTGCGTTCGAGAAGGACCTGCGAGATTTGAAGGCTGCGATAAACGAGCTTCGTACGATTAACGCTAATTCAGAAACGGCTATCAACCTGTAATGTGCTGTAGTGAACAGCTTAGGAGCGGCTATTGTACACTTATGAAATATCTAGAAAGGTTTACCGAACGGCTACGAATGATTATCCGACGATTATCGAGTTATAATGAGTGGCAGTAATCGAAGAGGAAACGGTCTCGAACGAGGCTACGAACGATTCAAGAACAACTGCGAACGAGGCTACGAGCAGGAAGCATCTCAAGGACGGCTGCGAACAAGGCTATGAACACGTCAGGAACGGCTACATACGAGGCGGCATACAAGTCCACAACGAGTCAAAAAACGATTGTCAACGAGGCTACGAACGGGTCAGAAACGACTGCGAACGAGGCTACGGACTGCTTAAAAACGACTGTCAACAGGGTCAATCGCGACAACAAAGGGATCAAGAACGGCAGTGAACGGCAATTGAACGGTTATTGAACGGCTACGAATGGCAATTGAACGGTAATCGAACGACAGTGAACGGCTAAGGAACGGCTATTGAACGGCTATTGAACGGCTATAAACGACAATCGAACGGGTCAGCAACAGCTACGAACGGCTATTGAACGACTATTAAACGGCTAAGGAACGGCTATTGAATAGCTATTGAACGGCTATAAACGGCAATCGAACGGGTCAGCAATAACTACGAACGGCTATTGAACGACTATTAAATGGCTATGAACGGCTATTGAACGGCTATAAACGGCAATCGAACGGGTCAGCAACAGCTACGAACGGCTATTGAACGACTATTAAACGGCTACGAACGGCTATTGAACGGCTAATTCGATCGACGAATCGAAACAACGATGGGCCGACGATCGGGAATAACCGGGGAAGCGAAGAAACAACATAGTTTAGAGAAACGGCAGTTGGTGAACGAACTGCACGCACCGGCGAGAAAAAATTTCCCCCGAAGACACGTAATAGTGCGGGGATACGATGATCTGTGGCAAGCCGACATTGTCGAGATGCGTGCGTACTCTCGTTTCAACAAAGGTTACAACTACATACTCACAGTCATCGATGCGTTGAGCAAGCACGCGTGGGCCGTACCGCTCAAGAGTAAAGGCGGGAGCGAAACAGCTGACGCTATCGCCGAGATAATTCGAGATAGCGAGAGGTGTCCGAAAAACATACAGACCGACATGGGGAAGGAATTTTATAACGCCGATGTGTAACGGCTTATGCAAAAACACGGCATAAATCATTATTCTACGTATTCGGTATTGAAGGCATCGATCGTCGAGCGATTCAATCGCACGCTAAAAGAGGACATGTGGAAGATGTTTACGCTGAACGGATCTTACAAGTGGGTTAACGCGTTGCCGGGACTCGTATCGGATTACAACGCGCGCAAGCATCGAACGATCGGTATGCGACCCGTCGACGTTACCCCCACGATCGCCGAGAGACTCTTGGCTACTGTATACAACCGTGTAAATATCGCGGGTCCGGCGAAATTCAAAGTAGGTGACTCGGTATGCGTTAGCAAGTACAAGACAGTTTTCGAGAAGGGTTACACGCCAAATTGGACAACCGAGGTGTTTAAAATTGTAAAAGTGCAGCATACTAATCCCGTGAGTTATCTACTCGAGGATTATCGCAAAAAACCTATCGCTGGAGCGTTCTACGAGCACGAGTTGCATCGCGCGAATTATCCCGACGTGTATCTCGTGGAGAAAGTACTGCGCAGGAGAGGTGACGAGGTTTACGTGAAATGGCTAGGATTTGACAATTCGCACAACTCTTGGATAAATAAGGACAATATGATTTAATTTATATACAATGTTTATTAATATTTCTTTCAATAATACTATATATATATATATATATATATATATATATATATATATACAGGGTGTTCGAGCAGATCGGGGCCAAATTTTAAAGAGTGATTCTTCATGATAAAATAAGATAAAAATCAAGAGTAAAAACATTTCGACGGAGGCTTCCTTTTTTAATTATAAACGTTTAAAGATTTACATAAAAGACACGGCAATCCGCCTGAAGCACGGCAATCCGCCCATCTCGGACGTGCGTAGGTTACGTCGCTAAAATCGTTATCAAAATATACCGTGATACATAAGTACAGAAGCTTACCTCTAGCAGTTGATGTAAAATCTGCGATATTCGACACGGCAATATTTTACTCCACACAAATCTGTTCACATAAATAATTAATAATGTTTTATAGGGTGCAATTGTTCTTCTGCGCGAATGTTCACACAAAAATTCACAAACACAAATATTCAGTGAAAACACTCATTGCACTTTTTTGTCTGCATAATAACGTAAAAGAACATTATAATAAATATTCAAAATGCCCACCATTCTGTTGTACGTAGAGTTCGATTCTTCTGTAGAAATTTTGTCTTATTTTTCGGAAATCCATCATTACATGTTGTATTATATTTGATGTAAATATAATCCTTTGTTGTAATTCTTCCAATGTTAACATCGGCATAGAATATACAGAAATTATTTATTATTTATTTCCAAAATTATTTCTTAAATATTCTCACACTATCATAATATAATGTGGTGCACAAATCACATAATGCATAAATCACACTTTTGCACATTTGCAGAGATATATTTTCTAAAAATTCAGGTAACTAATGAGTTAAGTACAAATAAAATTTAAATTTTGAAATAAATGTAAACATAAAGCAATATATTGCAAGAAAAATATATTTATGTAAAGAGAATAATGTATGTAAAATGCTGATTGAAATCTAATTCGCATAGCAATTCGTAATTTATTGTTAGGCGTCATGTATCGTCAATAATTCTATTCTATCTTTTGTTTTAAATACATTCTTCTGTCTTTCCTTTCGTTCGTGTACATTTTCATTCGTGTATATTATAATTCATTTTATTTTGAAAAATGAATTATACTTTTCAAGAATTTGCGGATATGCATTTATGTTACGGCCAAGCAAACGGTAATGCTACAGAAGCCCGACGTATTTATCAAGAAAAATATCCAAATAGAAATGTGCCAAATAGAAAAACATTCACAAGAATCGATCAGAGATTGCGGGATACTGGAATGTTAAAAGCTAGGAATTTCGGTGAATACAGTCAACGTGATCTGGACTTAGAAGAAAGAGTGTTGCGACACATTGAAGAAAATCCTTGCACAAGTACAAGAAACATTGCACGAATAGAAGGAATTAGTAACAGCACTGTATGGACTATTTTAAAAGAGCAACAATTGCATCCGTATCATTATCAGCGAGTGCAAGAATTGGAAGCAAGAGATTTTGAAAGGAGATTTAATTTTTGTACGTGGATCTTGCCTAAAATTACAGAAGACCCAGATTTTATATCAAAAATATTATTCACTGATGAGGCAACTTTTAATAGATGCGGCATAGTGAATCTTCATAATAGTCACGTCTGGGCCGACGAAAATCCACATGCACTGATAGAAACAAATTCTCAGCGACAATTTTCTACTAATATTTGGGCAGGAATTCTTGGTGATAAAATTATTGGTCCTGTTATTTTGCCTCGGTTGACAGGACAGGTATATATGAACTTCTTACAATTTCAGTTGCCTGAACTTCTAGAAGATATATCGCTACAAGTGCGCAGAGACATGTGGTTTATGCATGACGGTGCACCACCACATTATACTGGAATTGTGCGCGAATATTTAACGAATAATTTTGGAAATAAATGGATTGGTCGAGGAGGACCTATCCCTTGGCCTGCTCGCTCTCCTGATTTGAATCCCCTCGATTTCTTTTTTTGGGGTCATCTAAAAACTTTGGTATATTCTACGCCGGTGTTAACATTGGAAGAATTACAACAAAGGATTATATTTACATCAAATATAATACAACACGTAATGATGGATTTCCGAAAAATAAGACAAAATTTCTACAGAAGAATCGAACTCTGCGTACAACAGAATGGTGGGCATTTTGAACATTTATTATAATGTTCTTCTACGTTATTATACAGACAACAAAAGTGCAATGAATATTTTTGGTGAACATTCGTGTTTGTGAGTTTTTGTGTGGACATTCGCGCGGAAGAACAATTGCCCTACCGTTGAAGAACAATACCCTATGAAATATTATTAATTATTTATGTGAGCAGATTTGTATGGAGTAAAATATTGCCGTGTCGAATATCGCAGATTTTACATCAGCTGCTACGAGGTAAGCTTCTGTACTTATGTGTCACGGTATATTTTGGTAACGATTTTAGCGATGTAACCTACGCACGTCCGAGATCGGCGGATTGCCGTGCCTCAGGCGGATTGCCGTGCCTTTTATGTAAATCTTTAAACGTTTATAATTAAAAAAGGAAGCCTCCGTCGAAATGTTTTTACTCTTGATTTTTATCTTATTTTATCATGAAGAATCACTCTTTAAAATTTGGCCCCGATCTGCCCGAACACCCTGTATATATATATATATATATATATATATATATATTCTTAATATAAGTATGTAAGATATGCGTTACATAAAATATAAATGTGTAAGATGTGTATTATATAAAACTACATGAAATACAAAATATATACAGTAATAAATAAAATATATACATGTATTTACAAAGGTATCCTATAATGTCCCCAAGGTAACGTGTCAGTCGAATCAGGTACGATATATCGCTTGTCATCGTACGGACTCAGAGCAATTTTCGTCTCGCGAACGGTATACACTTTGTGCAATTTCGATCTTATACACGACTGCTGTTGCGTCATTTCGATCTCTTCGTTTAAACACCGCGTGTAATCTTCGAAGGTTATATTACGCGCTACGACATTACTTTTGACGCCTTTAACTTTCTTCGTGTCTTTCTTTCCGTCCACTCGTAACGCGTACATCTTTGCCCTGAGCCCGATGAATTCGGTCATTATCGCACCGTTATTTTCATCCTTCATCAGACCCGGTACTTTTTTATTTACAAGCGGTATATCGTACGCATTGTCCATCGCATAATCGCTCGTGTCAAATCTGGCGATATCGCGCTTCATGTTCACATAGACATCCGCGCACTCAATGTGATATACGAGACTGTCCGTATCGGTGTACATGATCTTACATTTGTCACGATACAGAGGAAATATGTACTCGTGATGAAATTCGTACAGATACGTCTTGGATATGTCGAGTATGCACATACCCACGTAAATCGGTTTGTAAAATTTCACCTCGAGTTTACGCAATTCTACCACAATCAGATTTTCTGAAAAAACGCTTCTGCTGTGGAAATTCGGTTTCGCGATCATTGCTTCCGCGCCGTCCCATTTTGTTAATAATTTTACATCGACACGATTCCGCACATTTTCCATCGTTTTACCAAACACAGCATTATTCATTAATTTGTATAAATTTTTCTCGAAATCGTTTTTCGCGAGTGTTCTGAAATGTGTATTTAATTCTATGTAATTTCGAAGCCACGGAGATTGAGAAAACTGTAAAATTCTATGTATTTTTGTCACACGAAGGCCGTGACGCGTACACTGCTGTAGGTTACGGTAGTATATCACGTAACGCTTCTTATCGTATAACGTTGCGAGCAGTTTGAATTCCCGCTTACCGGGCGGCTTGTCGCGCGTCGGGCAAAACGGTAGGTCGATGTGCGTATCGTGAAGATGTTGTGGGTACTCGAGATCGACTTCGAGGATATACCCCGTGAGCGAATCTAACGCTATAGATGATACGTCAAAATTCGACGCGTCATCGACCCATCGAAAATCGGCGTAAGGCAACGGTTGACACATTGCCCATCCGTATAAATTATTAACATCAAAATACATCAAGTACGACGATGATTTCGATGGATCGTATGATTGTCGCATGTACTTGTTATTAGCGCGCGCATATCTGTTGGAACATTGGCTGAGACCACCGCGTATACCGCGTTTTATAAACATGACCATGTCGATATCTGTAAGCAACTCGAACGTGATCTTTGTATGCTTTAACATGGCGTCCCACGTGTATCCGGGGAGAGTATAGTAATACGCGGGGTCGAGTCCGTAACTTTTGATGCAGCTATCGCGAAAATTTTCGAAAATATCTGCTAATAACAATATGTCGATTTTGAGATACATGTCGCTATATTCACCCAGCGTTCGAATGGAGAATCGCGTCCAGATGTTCTCGGCGTGCGCGTAATCGCTCTCGGATATAGTTTCACCGGTCAAGGAACTGTAAAACGATTCGCGCGGTGGTAAACGCGTATCTCGTAACCTATCTACCGAGTCGACGTATTATGGAAAGACGCCTTTCCGTGTTAATAAACTAAAATTTTCCGCGGATAAATTTTCAAATTTCGATTTTAAAATTTTGAGCTTATCTCTGTCTAGATAAGATGCTAATTTGTCGAGACTCGATGTAAGAAATTTGTACGAATCGATGAAGCGTAATTTTACATTATTTTTCCAATCGCCTTCCTTAAGGTCGACATTTTTTGTAAAAGAAATATATTTCTCTTTCGTTATCGGAAGTAACTCGACGCTCCCTTCGAATGCTGTGGCTATTTCCTCGATAATAAAGTGTGAATCATAACCGGATAAATTGTGGAAAGCTATCGGAATACAAAAAGATTCTTTGTAATTTAAATTGCAATTTAAATGCGCGGGACCTCTGTACCGCCCGGTCAGATGACAATGATCGCGAACGCGTGTATCGTCTTGCGCGAACGGCTTTTCGCATATATGACATTGAGTGGCGTTGTGAAATTTTTCACACTCTTCGGACGTTAAATTAACCATGGGGACATTGGTCGTTAAAATATTCTTAACGCGAATCGCTAAATTTTTAAGATCTTCGACGAATCATACAATCGACGCTACGACGCGAATGATACGCCGATAAAGATTCATCGTACGAACAATGCATATAATACGCTATACTAAATACCCGATGATGCTGGTACAATTTTTGTTGTTGTTGTTCTTCCTCCGTTTTGGTCAGAACGCATTCCAGATCGGCGTACACGACGAATGGAAGCCGCTCTTTCCTGTTGTAATTGTTGAACTCGAGCCACTTGTCCTTGTCGCTCGGCAACCGGATAGCGCAGTCGTTCATCTCCCCGCAGTCGACCGTATGCGACTGCAACTTGTCATCTGAACTAAAATAATGCAGGCATCTGTAAAAGAAAAATTTTTTAATAAAAATTAGAACAATTTGTTATATAAATTATAATTATTTTATATTAATATATACATACCGATCGCAGATATATCTTTGACCGTTGTGTTTGCTCAGTTGCGAGCTCACGAGCCTGGATAAATTTTTTATCCACGCGAAATGTCCGACGCTGTTGCCGTCTTCCACGTATAGCAGATTCATATGCTTATCTCGCTTCTGCTCCGAAAGACGTATCGGGACGATACTGTTCTTATCTTCGATGCCGTACACGTTGATCGAGATATTGTTCGCGAGTTCAAATTTTTTAATTTGATTTAAAGTTACTGGAAACTCAATGTCCCGGAGATTCAGCACTGTCGCGTAAGGTGGATACGATGATTCTCGTTCCACCTTTCTTTCTGCGGGATATAGAGCGGCGACCACTGCCCACGCGAAACACGCATTGTCTTTAGACTGTACGTTAACTACCGCTCTTTTCATCATAATCTCCCGCGACAATTTAATGTGGCATCCCGCGCGCATTGGATTATATTTATTTACATTAACAGTCAAATTCTGTATTCGCGACAATGCCCAGCCGCTATCGCGTTCCTGAAACTCTTCCAGAGACGCTAAAGTGGGCTCGATAACGCGGCGCTCGAACCACTCGCGTAAATTCAATGTGCGAAAGAGTTCACAGTTTCTCGTATTTATACTTTTATTCGCGCGCTTATCACCTGACACAAATTCACCGTTGAATATAGTATTTACTTTTACACTGTTGTGTCTTTTTAGAACGTCTTGCACTTGCTCGAGCACGATGTCTTCGGCATCCTCGAGAAATTGACGAGGTTCGATATAGTTTGCGTTAATCACGGCACCGGTCAGAATATGGCAGTCGAACGCCGTATCGATCTCTCGCCAAACGAGTCTTTCCGCGTTATTGTCACCGCTGTAATCACCACCACTGGGAATAAACCGTCTTTGCAATCGAGTCTTCGCACTTTCTAGTCGCGCGATTTTAGTCACCAGAGATTGTCTATTTCCGATCGAGAGCCGCGGACGCTTGACACGACTGCGTTCTTCGAGCTCTTTGATCAATTCCTCGCAACGCTGCACGCGAAATACTCGCCCAAGGTAGCAATTCGGCGAGATCCCTCCACCAGATCGCGTTCGGTCGGCTCGATGTTTTCTATTTTCCTATCTTTTTCGCACTCACACTTTTAAAACACTATGTCACAGTTTTCTACGGATGACTTTTGCACGCGATAAACAATACCGTTCGCTATCTTGAACGTGAAATAGGCGCAAAAATCTTTCTAACGGGACACCGCTATACTTTTTTTTTACTGCCGACGCGTCGATGGGCGTTCAAATCACATACTATGATGATTTGATGCGCTTCAATCATTCTTATATATAAAGGAGAAAACAAAGCAGCCAAACATCGGCGCTGATACGTTAAAAATTCTTCCGATAAAAAAATCGTAAAAGATGATTCTAGGAGGTGCCGTTTGTTTATATTGTTTATAAATTTATGTGCTGTGTAATTCAATGAGAGAGATAAGGATACGTCGAACGAAAAAATCTAGAATTACTTATATCGGGGGTGAGGGGTGTACCGCGAAAGCGCTGATATACGAGCGGTGGAAGCAAGGGTACAAAGCAGCCAAACATCGGCGCTGATACGTTAAAAATTCTTCCGAGAAAAAATCGTGAAAGACGATTCTGAGGTACTATTTGTTTATATTATTTATCAACCGGGTATGCGATACAATATTTCATATACTTTCGATAAATATATGGTACCGCGCGTACTTTTTACGAGGCGTTTACGACGATATGGCGATAATGTCACATCTCTATTATACGATCATAATCTCAATTCAAAAAATGCTGATGTTTATATTATTTATAAACCGAACATGTCCGTACGCAATACTGTTTATCAGCCGGGCATGTAATATAATATTGCCATAAAACATCTAACACGCGCCGCCGCCGAAATCCCTCTGTCCCGCGTGACGTCATTCCCCCGCGCCTCCGTAATCCCCCGCGCGCCTCACCCCCTCCTGAGAGGACCTGGGTTAGAACTCTCCCTATACTCCTACTTAGCTGCGTCCGATGTGCGTGTTTCTCGCGGCGTTTATCCTAGAGTCGCGGAGAAATCCAACGTATTCGACGGATCTCGGCCATACCGCTTTAAGATGAAAATTCGAATCGGCGAAGTAGACGTAGTCGCCGGCGAATATCGCGATATCGCCCGAGGGTCTCTGATACATGGCCGATATGCGAGCGAGATTGCGGGGGAGGAACTTGAAGTAGTCGGCGAATGAGAAGGGCGCTCCGTAGCGTCTCTCCCTCATATCGATAGGCCATACGTTGCGTTTACGCGCGACGTACAAGCGACGATTCATGATTAACTCTCCGTCCATGCGCTTCAAGGCGCATAGATCTGTGGTATCGGTGGGAGCGGCGTCGTAGCCATTCTCATAGTCGTCGGCGGCGTCGCAGCCGTCGTCGTCATCGCGGCGGTCGTCGGAGTAGCACCGACGATCGTAGGATTCGTCGTCTCTCTCGATCCGTAGAGATTTCGCACGCTTATGACGTCCTCTATGCTCAATCTGAGCGGATATCGCCTTTCCTCTGAAGGCGTATACGTATACATGATCGAATATTCCCTCAGACTGTGAGTCAGACCCAGAGTGTGACCGATCTCGTGCGTTAGCGTCTGAAGGAGATATAGCTTATCCGATGGGGACCTAGTCAGCATGATGTGCCACGGCTCCGTCTTGTCAACGTATACCTTCGTCACATAATTGGCTACTCCCGTCGGAAAGAACGTGTGAGCGACGGCCGATCCCGGTCCCGTGAACGGCGACGGGCACAAGTCCCCGTTGTTGCTGTTCTCGTACACGTGAGCGCTGGATTAATAGGATATCAGTATATCGAGTTGCAGCGGGTCGCGCGAGAACGTCAGGGAGGATTGCTCGTACCACAGAGCGAACGCGCTCTGAGTCGTGCGCAGAGTATCTCTGCTTGCTAGTTTTCGCTAGAAGTTCCACGTGAGATGCGTCTTCGACTACTTTCTCGTCAACGGGCTGTAAGCGTGAATGTCCGCGACGCCGCATCGCGGCCTGCGCATGACGCGAATCGTTTCCACGGTCAGAACGCCGTTTCCTGGCAGACCGTAGTATTCCTGAAACAAGGATAGCGCTTCGCTCAGGGTGGTCGCGTTGTCCAATGATGACGACTGCTGATGATTCTCCTCTTTCTCGAGAAAGCCATAGGTTCGCAGATAACGGGACGCCTCCGTGACGTCAGCGTCGCCGCGACGGCGACGAGCAGGGATATCGTCAGCGCGAGCGATAACGCGACGCGCGTCATGGCTCTCGCGAGAGGCGAGCGCGCGGGGGACGGTAGCGAACTATCGCGCGCGCGCGCGAGTCCCTCGGTGATATATCGCTCTCGAGAACGCGAGGAAGCGTCGGACGAGGGGAGAAGAAGGAGGGGAGGGGAGATACGCTCGGACGCGCGAGAAAGGCGATTGAAAGAACGAACGTTTGTTTTAAAAAAATGATTCTTTATTCATACAAAAGTTTTTTCAATCCTCATCGTACGTGATGAGAGAGCGATCTATGTATACTTATATAATGCTTTAATATATAATGCTTCTTATATACTTAAACTAACGCATTCGTTATTTCGTATATACGTAACAATTTCTAGTCTTCTTAGAAGAATTAAGAAACATAAATACAATAAACAGCCTGATACGAGCTAAACTGTGGATGGTAGGTCAGTTAAAAAAACAAAAGATTAAAAAAGAATGTCAATAAGTCGCATTTATTAAGAGAGCGACAAAAAAGTGAGACGTTTCGATGCTTACTTGCATCTCTTTAGTCACGAAGTGTTAAGATGCAAAAATATGGTCGCATCTCGAATATAAAGTCAACGTGTGTTGTGTGACAGCTTGGTTTCTGATAAAAAATTACATACGTAAAATTAGATACATGAAACATAAAAGATTAAATAAAGAAAAAATAGCGTGAAACTTAAGAAAACCGTTACAATTAAAACAGATCATTTGTAAAAATTCTCACCAAATCTCCTAAAATTTGAAACCTCCACACAGACTCGAGTCTTAGTATTAAAAATTAAAAACATTGTTGCGGCAACGGTAGACAGTAAGACAATGTGAAAGTGTGTTATTCTCACCGCAATATAAATAGATCAGGATCGACAAGTACAATACGAGACAAACAAACCATCATAACGAATCTAATAGTGGAAAATACATATTAAAGCTGATAAATCCTCAATTTTATTTAATCCATTTTTTTGTTTTTTGATGAAAATCATTTCCGAAATCAATCTTTTAAAGTAATGGGGTTCATGATCCAGTATTTTAATTTCATTCCATCCTATAGAGTGATTTTCATTAATAATATGGTCAGTGATAACAGATGGTTTAAAAGGCTGTCCAGCATTATTCTTGTGCTCCCTCAATCTAGTTTCAAGATGTCTCTTTGTCTGTCCCACGTAAGAAGCGTCGCAATTATTACAATCAATTCTATAAACTACATTATTTTCTTTTAATTTTGGAGTGGCGTCCTTGTGTACCTTGATGAAACGGTTCAAGCGGTTGAAACATTTGAAACCCGTAGAATATTCAGTGTTGTTAAAAACTTTACAGACGCTTTCAGATAAACCTTTTATATAAGGAACCGCTATGTATTTTTTATCCCCTGAATCGGCATCAATTGAACCGTTAAACGTATTATGGTTATCAGATTTAGTGAAAAGAAGTTTTTTTTATTCTAGTGGACACGTATTTGAAAATAAACGGAAGAGGGTAGCCATTACTTAATAGGATGTTAATGCTAAGATTGATGTTCTTCCGATGGAAAGTTGGATGAGACAACAGAATTGATTGATCAATTAAGCCATATATTGTACCAATTTTGTGGCAAGTAGGATGATTAGAAAAAAAGGAGAGATATCTACCTGAATAAGTATCCCTATGAAATCAATCTAAAATTAACTTGTTATTATTGATATAAATTTTGAGATCCAAAAAATTAATGCTTCTGTCGTGTTCCGGTTCAACTGTGAATTTTAATCTATTGTGGTGTAACGATGCATTCCGGTGCATCATTACGATTCCCGGCATAACATCCGCCGGAAGCTGCCGCCCGGCAGAACACCCGCCGGGCAGAGGCAGGGGCTCGGTGCGCCCACCTTTTTAAGACTGCCGAAAACCAAAATTCGGCCGAACATCGCCGAACAGAGTCGATGTGGCCCGAACCGTCGACCGGCGAAAGCCCGCGTTCGGCTCCTACCCGAATCCCTCCGAACGGGCCCAACCGTACCGTTTTCCGAAAACCCGTTCGGAAGGGGTTATACCGTCGCGCGCCGACGCGAGCAATTAGCTCGTATAAAAAGGGCCACATTTTGACTCTAATCACATTTTTCCGATCCGCTTGAAGCAGTACGCTTCCAAAGCAATCCTCGAAAAATCCTACCGAACGCACAAAAGAGCCGAAGAAAAGAGGTGGAGCGTGCTCCGTCTCAGAACGAGTGTTCTCGATTCCGACGCTAAAAGTGCAATCCGCCTGATCCGCAGCTGCAACCCCTCACGGAAGGTGGAGTTCTGAGCCGCCCCGGATCGGGAGTTATCGATCCAGCTGCATACGCATAAACCATCCTTCGCGACCCGCTCCTATACCGCACGCGCAGCGCATACGTTGATTGTTACCGTCGAGCGCATACGGTATTGTTACCGCAGAGCGCATTTGCCTGTTACCGCCAAGCGCATACATTCTAGTCATTTGTTATTACCGATACCGACATTTAAGCGCCGTTATTAAAGCGCATCGGCCGAATATATCGAACGCGGACTTTAAATCGCGCCGAGGAATCAACAGTCCCGCGAAAGTAACCGTCGATTCCGAGAATCCAAGCATTCTCGGAGCATCGGGATTCCCCGCAGAAAAAGCGCCGCAAAAACTCGCGCCGTCTCGCGCTTCGTAAACACCGACCGGCGTCGAATATTGTTACCGAAATTAAAGCCGCTTTTGATTTCCGGATAATCGTTGCATCCGAATATTACACACACACACACACACGCGCGCGCGCGCGCGCGCACGCACGCACACGCACACACACACGCACGCACACGCACACGCACACACACACACACACTGCACTGTACATTCATACACTTTTACAACAATAAAGAAAACACAAAACGTAACACACCGCGTATTTTATTTCCCGAACCTTGCACCGGCGATCTATCCGCGCTGTGAAAAACGCCTGAAAATACGACCGTTACATTGGCGCCCGAACAGGGACGTTTTTCGTTTACTATAAAGTGTGAGTGTGCATAATGAGGTCGTGGCTTTACGCGCTACCAAAAGAACAATTGACCGTGCTAGCGGAGGGCTACGGGTTAGAGAGCACTGGCACTCTCGACGACATCCGCCGACGCATGCGGGACTATGCGGACGCCCACACGGACGAATTCGCGACCGATCCGCGCGAACAAGCAGGGCCTTCCGGTACCGCACCTCACGTGGTTATCACGGGGGCCTCGCCCTTGGGCCGCGACGCGCCCGCAGACTTCATGACCCCCGCGGTCCCGGATCATCGCGCGATCAATCAAATCCGGAAGAGTGGTTACCATTTTGATGGGCGCGACCCCGCCGCTTTCCTGGAACGGCTCTCCGAATTCCGCGAAAACTATCACCTCGTCGAAGAACAACTCCTGCGCGGATTATCGGAGATATTGAGGGGGGACTTTGTTATGGTACCGGAATCACCGGACCAGCTGGACCTCGTGGCAGGGGTTCGAGGCGGCATTTCGCCTACAGTTCTTGCCTCATCGATACGATGCTTCCCTCCGCCGCGAAATCGAGAACCGTCACCAAAAGGCCAACGAGACTTTCGCGCAATACTCTACGGTGATGATGACGCTCATGCGCCGGACCGGCGGATTCTCACCCCTTATGCAGCTCGAGTATTTGTACGATCACATGCATCCGGAATACAAATTCTATATCCGGCGACGCGATATTGGCGACATTTCCGAGCTACAAGCTCGCGAACACGAGGACCTAGTGAGCGAACGGCAAGAAGCCCTGAAGAGGGAGAAAGCCGAAACAAAGCCCGCCGTGGCGACTGTCTATGATAAAGCCGAATGCTGCTGGCAATGCAAGCAGCGCGGGCACACGCGCCGTCAATGCCGACGCCCCGCAAAGAAATTCTGCTCGCATTGCGGGCGAGACGGGGTGCTCACCGCGCAGTGCCACCCGCCGACGGGAAAAGCCGACGGGGCTGGAGAAAAGGTCGCCGCCGTAACTCCCAGCCCCGAATAACGTTTAAACCGCGACCACACACCCCGATCAGCATCGGGAAATTTACTTTCGACGCTTTGGTAGATGGGGGGTCCGAGATATCGCTGATGAGTAAAAGAACCGCCGAGATGTTAAAACAAGCAGGTTTCGCGTGGACGAGGGGGGGAAGCCAGATACAATTGGCAGACGATCGAGACGCGGAACTCGCAGGGAAAATGAACCTGCCGGTTAAGGCCGCCGGCCGAACCACGACACACACTTCGGGATATTACCAGGCCTCTCCAGCGAGATATTAATGGGGGTGGACTTGCAGGCGAAGTTACGGATAGGCACGCCGGCTCCGCCGATGCATGTGCTCCGATGGCGCCAGCATTGTTGCACCATCGAAGGCCTGGCCGGCAGGACTACCGAGGAGGACAAACGGCTCCAAGAGTTCTTGCGAGGTGAACTCGCTAAATTTGATGCCGTGAAGGGGCCCACCGATCGGGCCCAACACTCCATATGGCTTATCGATAACACGCCGATTAAGCAAAGGTACCGCCCACGCATCCCAGCGATGCAGGCAGTCATTGATGCCGAGGTGGAGGAAATGATGGCCCAAGGGGTCATCGAGCCCTCGTACAGTCCATGGAGCTCGCCCATTGTGATTGTCAAGAAAAAGGACGGCCGGCAACGTTTCTGCATTGACTTCCGCCGAGTCAACGACGTGACGCATAAAGACGCGTACCCGCTGCCGCAGATTACCGCGACTCTCGACAAATTGAGGGGGGCCCGGTATTTGTCCACCTTAGATCTCAAAAACGATTACTGGCAAGTACCTCTGGCCCCGAGCAGCCGGCCGATCACCGCATTCACAATACTGGGGAAGGGACTCTTTCAATTTAAAGTCATGCCGTTCGGGTTACACTCTGCCCCGGCCACGTTCCAACGACTACTGGATACGGTTCTCGAACTCGAGTTAGAGCCACACGTATTTGTTTATCTCGACGATATCATAGTGATTAGCCGAACGTTCGACGAACATCTCGAGCTGCTGAGGGAAACTTTCCGCCGCCTTCATGACGCGCGCCTCCGTCTGAACCCGGAGAAATGCCGATTCTGTGTTGACCGTTTAACATACCTGGGGCACGTTATTGACCGGGAGGGAATCCGGACCGATCCCGTGAAAATTCAAGCCGTGGCTAAGTGGCCTGAACCGCAGTCCGTCAAGCAAATACGTCAATTCGTGGGGATGGCGTCTTGGTACCGCCGCTTCATTCCGAACTTTTCCACGGTCGCCGTCCCACTCACGCAATTGACCAAGAAAAACGCACGATGGAGATGGGGAGAAGAAGAAGCCACCGCGTTCGCTCAGCTGAAGCGCGCCTTGAGCTCCGCGCCGGTTTTGGCCTGCCCCGATTTTACGCGCCGCTTCTTCCTCCAGACCGATGCTAGCACGACCGGACTCGGCGCGGTGTTAACCAAGAACTTCGAGGAGGGCGAACGCGTGATCGCCTACGCGAGCCGTACCCTGAATGCCGCCGAGCGCAATTATAGCGCCACGGAGCTTGAATGCCTAGCCATCGTATGGGGCATCCGGCGGATGAAAAACTACCTAGAAGGTTACGCTTTCACCGTCATAACAGACCACCAAGCCCTGCGGTGGCTGCAGAAAATTGAGTCCCCGACCGGACGCCTCGGACGCTGGGTATTCGAGCTCCAACAATACGACTTTGACGTAAAATACCGCCGCGGGGTACTTAATCGCGTCACCCGGTAACCTGCGCCGCGAAAGACCGGGGATGCGCCTAGTACCGCCGAAAATTCGAAGAGGTGCAGCAAGACCCCACCGCACACACCGACTACCATATAGAGGACGGTAAATTGTACCGCCTCCTCTACCACAGCCTCAACTTCAAGGACACCGCCGCAGAAGAACAATGGAAGCTCTGCGTATCCAAGGAGGCCAGAAACGACATCCTACGCCGATACCATGACGCCCCCACCGCCGGGCACATGGGCATCGCAAAGACGATCGCCCGGATCGCCGAATTCCATTATTGGCCGGGGATGTTTCGCGATATCGCGAACTACGTTCGAACCTGCAAGAATTGCCAAGCGCACAAGGTCGCACAGCAGCGGCCGGCAGGAACTCTCCACGCAACTTATGTCAGCCGACCGTGGGAGCAGGTAACGCTCGACCTGGTCGGACCACTGCCACGCTCCCATCAGGGGCACACGTGGCTCTTCGTGATGTAGGATCGCTTCACGAAGTGGGTAGGGCTCGTGCCTCTGCGTCAAGTGACAGCCAGCGCCGTCACCAAGGCGCTAACCGAGAGAGTGATTTTACGCCATGGACGGCCGGATTCCGTGCTGTCCGACAACGGCACCCAACTAAGGTCCGGGAAACTGGAAGAATGCCTGCGGGCGTGAAACATCCGGCACGTTACCGCTCCAGCTTACGCTCCGCATTGTAATCCGGTAGAAAGAACCAACCGGACCCTTAAAACCATGGTCACGCAATACGTGGAAAAGGATCACCGAGCCTGGGACGAGCACATCCCGGCGTTCCAATTCGCCTTCAACACGGCTTTCCATGACGCCACCGGATACACGCCCGCCTTTCTTAATCACGGGCGCGAGCTACGAGGACGAGAGGACAGCGACCGGCCAACCACGGAGCATGACGCCCCGGATAACCTCCATAGAAAGCTCACGGAGGCATACGAGCTGGTAAAGATACAGCTCGCGCAAGCATTCCAACGTCAAAAACATCATTACGATCTCCGTCGTCGATCATGGAAACCAAGTATCGGAGATTGGGTGTGGAAGCGCGAGCACCCTCTTTCAAAGAAAAGCGCAGCGTTCAACGCCCAGATTCAGCGGGCCATACGAGATCCGTCGAATAGTATCACCCGTTATAATGGATTTCCGAAGCAAGCGGGGGAAATGGATAAAGCATGTTCATATACAAGACCTGAAGGCCGCTCATATCAACAAAAACAATAACAGTTTTGTTTCCCCCGAGGATGACATCGACCTCGAGCCTGAGGTAGCAGCGATACGAACATCACTTTCGAATCAACCGTCGCACGAGATGGAGACTGGAAATCGAGAGATCTTAGACGACATCGAGGCCCTGCTTCGTCGAATACGAGGCAGGTACCATCGACCCGGTCCAGGTGACGGAGCCAGCACCGCCACCCATCGCCACGCCAACACCAACACCAGCGCGGCCACCGAAGGTCGGGACCGTCATCCAGCGGTCCGACCACACGAACCGTCGTAAGCAGGAGGCATTCCTGGCACCTCCGCCACCACCACCGAAGGCAAGGGCTCAACGCCCGTATGAGAGGCCACCCCGGCCAATAAAACCGGAAGCAGCAGCGGAACGGCCCACTCTGCTACGACCGATGGGGCCGCAAACACCGCCACCGATTCCCGTCGAGGTAGAGCCCGGAGTCATCGTGGAGATTCCACACTTCGCGGTCTACGTATCGCAGAGATATAAAGCGCGAACCGCCACCGGACGATGGATTATCCGGTTCACGAGGGACGGAAGAGTCCGTTACTGCCGCCGACTACCGCAATAATAATGTGCAGCAGAAAATCCGCCGAACAGCCGCGCGATGAACCGACATGCCCGATGAGCCGACCGACCGAATGCCCCCAATTCGAGCATTAATTTCAGAAGGGGGGTGATGTAACGATGCATTCCGGTGCATCGTTACGATTCCCGGCATAACATCCGCCGGAAGCTGCCGCCCGGCAGAACACCCGCCGGGCAGAGGCAGGGGCGCGGTGCGCCCACCTTTTTAAGACTGCCGAAAACCAAAATTCGGCCGAACATCGCCGAACAGAGTCGATGTGGCCCGAACCGTCGACCGGCGAAAGCCCGCGTTCGGCTCCTACCCGAATCCCTCCGAACGGGCCCGACCGTACCGTTTTCCGAAAACCCGTTCAGAAGGGGTTATAAGGGGTCGCGCGCCGACGCGGGCAATTAGCTCGTATAAAAAGGGCCACATTTTGACTCTAATCACATTTTTCCGATCCGCTTGAAGCAGTACGTTTCCAAAGCAATCCTCGAAAAATCCTACCGAACGCACAAAAGAGCCGAAGACAAGAGGTGGAGCGTGCTCCGTCTCAGAACGAGTGTTCTCGATTCCGACGCTAAAAGTGCAATCCGCCTGATCCGCAGCTGCAACCCTCACGGAAGGTGGAGCTCTGAGCCGCCCCAGATCGGGAGTTACCGATCCAGCTGCATACGCATAAACCATCCTTCGCGACCCGCTCCTATACCGCACGCGCAGCGCATACGTTGATTGTTACCGTCGAGCGCATACGGTATTGTTACCGCAGAGCGCATTTGCCTGTTACCGCCAAGCGCATACATTCTAGTCATTTGTTATTACCGATACCGACATTTTAAGCGCCGTTATTAAAGCGCATCGGCCGAATATATCGAACGCGGACTTTAAATCGCGCCGAGGAATCAATAGTCCCGCGAAAGTAACCGTCGATTCCGAGAATCCAAGCATTCTCGGAGCATCGGGATTCCCCGCAGAAGAAGCGCCGCAAAAACTCGCGCCGTCTCGCGCTTCGTAAACACCGGCCGGCGTCGAATATTGTTACCGAAATTAAAGCCGCTTTTGATTTCCGGATAATCGTTGCACCCGAATATTACACACACACACACACACACACACACACACACACACACATTGCACTGTACATTCATATACTTTTACAACAATAAAGAAAACACAAACGTAACACACCGCGTATTTTATTTCCCGAACCTTGCACCGGCGATCTATCCGCGCTATGAAAAACGCCCGAAAATACGACTGTTACAGTGGAAAGAATTGAAAATTTCAACCACATTCTGTAATGCATCTCTGTCCACCGCCATCAAAACATCATCAACATAGCGATAATAAAATTTAATTTTTTTGCCGATTTTAAATAAGGCTTTGTTTTCAATGTCCTGTAAGACTAAATCTGCCACTATCGGTGATAGAGGGGAACCCATGGGAATTCCAAACGTTTGCCTGTACACCTTTCCGTCAAAGTTAAAATAGGTGGAGTCAAGGATAAATTTTACTATTCTTAAAAATTATTTTTTCGGTACATTAGTGAATTTTTCTATATAAGACCATCTGTTTGAAATGGCACCGATAGCTAATTCAGTTGGGACATTAGTAAACAAGGACACCACATTCAATGACACTAAAATATGATTGTCATCTATTACGGTATTCGATAAAATGTTATAGAGCTGGTAACTATTTTTAACAGCACTTCTGGCAGTTGGAAGACTGCTTAAAAGAATTTTTTGAACAAATTTTGCTATGTTATACAACGGGCTGTTAATAGACGAAACAATGATGCGAAGAGAAAAATTCTGCTTGTGAATTTTCGGTAAACCGTAAATTTTTGGCAGTGAGCCATCACTTGATCTCAGTGTATAATATTGTTGTTTGGATATATGTATAATCATTGTTAAGCCACATTTTTACAATATTATTAAGTTCCAGCTCTATTTTTTTACAAGGATTTTTTCGGACCTCTATGTATGTACTAACATCGCTAAGCATATTACAGATTGAGTCAACATAATTGTTTTTGTTAAGAGCCACAGTAATGTTTCCTTTATCTGCTCTAGTGAAAATAATTTCTGGATGTTCTTTTTTGTATTTCATGCTTGTAATAGACAGATCAATGAATCTTTTATCATCGTTGGAGATTGAGTGCTTTCTTTCATTGAATTTTTGTAATTGTGGAATAATTAGATTACGGATTTTAAGTCTATCATTTTCCTTGCATTTTCTTAAGTTACTTTCTATGTCTTTTATGAATTCAGTAATTAGTCTAGTCTTGTTGTCAATAAACGGAAGAGCGAATTTTTCTCCTAATTGTAACAATTTAGAAACATCATCTGGGATGTAGTGTCCAGAAATATTCATGAACTATTTTTCATTAACATTGCTCAAAGGATTGAAAGGAGTGGAGTTAAATTCATTGGGATGGATAGAGATCTTAAGTACCTTTGAAACATCTTCCCCAACGGGTTCTGTTAAGGAATACTGAGGTTTAGAAGTGTTATTATTGTTTATGGAACAATAATAGTTAATGTTCTGTAATCTATTTAAATTGTTGAAGTCCACTCTAGTTTTTGTCTTTCTAATTTTTTCCAATGTTTTCGATTTTAGTCTGTTGAAGCATTTGGTAAAATTAATCAAATGGTGCCGGAAAATTTTCTCCCAAATATCTGTTGGTAATAAGTTAGCTAACTTTTTCGACAACAAGTCTAGATTTTTGTTTACGAAGTGAATTAATCTGTGAGTGTCAACAATCTCCAACCTTATAGCTCTTATTTTGAATTGGTCTAACAATTTATCTTTTTTCATTAATGATCTAGGATGAGAAACATTTATGTGAGCTCTTTTTAAGATGTACAAGTGTGGAGGAATCAAGTCATTCGAGATGCGACCATATTTTTGAATCTTAACACTTCGTGACTGAAGAGATGCAAGTAAGCATCGAAACGTCTCACTTTTTTGTCACTCTCTTAATAAATGCGACTTATTGACATTCTTTTTTAATCTTTTGTTTTTTTAACTGACCTACCATCCACAGTTTAGCTCGTATCAGGCTGTTTATTGTATTTATGTTTCTTAATTCGTATTAACGAGCTTTATTATTAAAGTATTTTAATTCTTAGAAGAATTTAATAATTTTAAATTTCAAAACGACCTGTAAAACGACCTATATATTAAGTACAATGGTGTTATGCAAGAAGCATAAGGACCATGAGGACAACACTTGCTATATGTTGTCATATGGAAGTTGTCGGACCTATAAAACGATCTATGTATAGTAAATACAGGAATCAATAGGGGAACACTTGTTACATTCCGTCATACGGAAATTGTTGGACCTATAATATAAAACGACCTATAAAATGAGCTATAAAAATGACCTATAAATGACCTATAAATGATCTATAAATGATTTATAAATGACCGTGTAACCGAAAGAATCCATCGACGTTGATCAAAGATCTAGCCTGGAACGCGCTACTAATAAAATGAGCAAAGTCGATTCTAATTCGAACGTTCGCGGAAGAGAACTAAGATACGAAATAGCGAACAATATTAACTAAATAAGTTGAATGGAATCGGGCTCTATCGCTCCCAAATCGGCAGTGGCCAGCAAAATCTAAAGAAGTATTCAAACAACGCGCGCAGGGGGCTATGCGGGCGGAGATCGGGAGGGAAGGCGCTGTCCTTCGGCGCTATCCTTCGGCGTCGAGATCGGCGAGACGTTTGAAATATATAAAGCGTCGTATTAATAGATCGTATCGAGATATGCGGAATGAAAGAGCAGCGCGTTAGACGAAAAGAGATACGTACCTCGATTAAAACTCATCGTCGCCCGTGTGGACGTTTGGAGCTCGTTTCTTCGATCGAGCTCACGGCACCGTACCATATTTTTACGGGAGAATCGTCGTCGTAGAAATCTTCGGTCTTGAACGTGTGATCCGAGATGAGTGGCTCCATGCCGAATCTTCTCAAGCGAAATATGTCGGCGAAGATGTTAGGCGCGCGCTTCTCCCATTTCTTGTAGGACGATTGGTCGCACCACAGAATCCAAGAATCGACGTTGCTCCCGCCTTTTCCTCTGCATCCAACGCCGGTGGTATATGTTTACAAATCCTCTGATCTCGATCTCCTCCTAGAATTGTAAAAAATGTCGCGCGATCAACGACTACCGTATGTTTCTTCGAAGGAGAGCAAAAGAATAAAGAACGATGATAAAAGGGTACACACGTTCCACGTTATCGCTATGTTGAAAATCGCGTCCATGAAATTCTTGATGTATTTTATTTTCCAGGCGTTCATCCACGTCGTGAACATACATCTATCGAGCATTCTTCGCAATCTCGAAACTTCATCATCCATCGTTCGCGCAAAAATAACGCTGAGAACCCTGAGAATGAATACTGAGCGCACTGAGAACACTGAGAACGCTGAGCGCACTTAATAGCGCGATCGCGAAACTTGTTCTGAGGAAAAACAGTCTCTCGACATTAATTTATACCTGCGATATTACTATTGTCGGGTCGTTATAATTCCATCGAATGCTAACGCGATAATCTAACGCGGTATGAAAAAATAATGCAACGCGGAAAAAATAATATAACGAGGTAATATAATGAGGCGCGATAAATTCTCGATTGCTCCGAAGGAAGTGCGGGAAAATGCGTTTAATCGCGTACGCGTGAAACGAATTAACGTTTATTTGCTAATTAATATTATTTTAATATTATTTTAATATTATTTTAATATTATTTTAATATTATTTTAATATTATTTTAATATTATTTTTCTTAGTATTAATATTATTTTTCTTAGTATTAATATTATTTTTCTCAGTATTAATATTATTTTTCTTAGTATTAATATTATTTTTCCAAGTATTAATAATACTTTTCTAGGTAGGTGATAAATCGACGCGCGCGAAATAAAAAAGTTAGCCGCTAATAAGTCGATAAGAGTATGCGTAAAACTAATTTACGATGCGAGAAACGTACGAGGTGCGCGAATCATCACGCGTATACACGCGTGAGCGCGACGCGTCTCCGTTCACATATCGCGCAATTGATCGCGTCTCTCCAACCACCAGTTGTGTAGTTTCCACACGTTTTCCAAGGCGCAATTCTTCGCGTGATAGGCGCAGCGATAGACGCGAGTCGAGGCTAACATTCGCAGGGGTCTGATATCCTCGTAATCGGCGTCGATGGTCTCGATCGTTAGATCGCGCTGCTCCGCGACCTCTCCCGCGATGTCGGTCAGTCACTTCTTTTCGTGGCCCTTGACGTAGATCATCACCGCGGCGTTCGACTCGAGATCCCTCGATGCGCGATATATCGCGACGCGAATCTGCTTTGCGTGTCTATACTCCACGTATCCGTCGGTCCAGTGGAATTCGTGGTGATTTAGAGTCAGCCAACCGGCCTGCGACTTCTCGCTCTTCGTCAGCAGATTCCACGACATCGGCGCGCGAAAGATGTGATGCGTCAGATCTCTACCGTTCGCGAGTATCGCTATCTCCTTCGTCACGAATCGCTCGTTGACGACGAAGCCCTGCAGATCGACAAAAATCAGCGGGGCGATATCGTCCGTGACCGTCATTGCGATCATCGTCGAGAGAGACTGACGTTTATTCGCGTCTCTCCCCGATATCTTCGCGGTTTCGAGTTTCCTCTCTCTCCCCCCATTCGATGCGTCGTCTTACAGGATCTTACGCACGACGTTCGTCAGCGGATTATATTCCACCACGCGATCGTGAATGATTAAACAGTACGCCGTGATGTTAGAAGGAACATTGTCCTTGCAGTCGAATTCCAGACGAACGTCCACAGTGGCGCTCCTAACCACTTCATTTTGGCGGGAACAATCTATCACTAAGAGCGGGCCGCAGTATAGAAATTTGTTCACAGTCAGGAGCGTCTCGTCGCTCGCGGATCCATAATACGATCGTCGAAATCTCGCGTAGGCATCGTACAGTACGGCGATCTTGTTCTTATCGAAGTCCAAATTCATATCGTCGTGCGGATAGAAGTCGGAATTGAGATACAACTTTACGTTGGTCAGATTGCACGCGTCGAATCTGGAAGCGTCCTGCGACAGGACGTTCTTCCTTCCGATCTGCAATGCGAAGATGACGTAATGCGATTTCTCGAGCTGCGTGGTCGCTTTTACGGCCCACGAGTGTTTAGCCGTGCTCTGCAGAAACGGAAACTCGTAGAGATTCCACGAGCGAAAGGGCTCAGATATCGCGCTCAGATATCGGCCGCTGTCCAACGCGCGCAACAGCGATAATTTATTGACGTCATTCAACACCATGTGCGGCACGCGCCACTGTATCTTCGTGAGCTCGACTCTAGGCTCGTATTCCTCGCGTGATATCAGACAATTGTTGTCGTTTCGCGCTCTTATCATAATCAGCTCGTGACACGCGTTGATGACGCGTTTGTAATCCTCACAGAAATCCAACAACGTGTCGAGAGGAACGCAAAAGTTGAAGTCGCCCGTCGCCGTGACGCTGCTCGATCCAGCCGCGAGATCCTATCCGGCGTTCTTCAAGGTCTTGCCTCGTTCGGCTGTCAATGACGTGTAGTTCTTGATCGTGCTCGTTATTCCGACATTACGATTACGATCGATTTCCACGCCATCGAGTTCGTATCGTATCTTCTCGAACATAAAGGCGACGCAGTTGTTCACGAGCCACGCCGGTGTCGAGAACGCAGACCGCTCCTTAAAGGCGGAGCCCGGCTTACCTTATTTGTCGCTCGACGCGGGTGGCGGCGGATTATTCTGTAGTCTACCTTCGACGTAGAGGAAACTTTCGCACGGCAGCGTGTATAGGTCCTGGTATTGTATGGATATTCGTATCTCGTCGCTGTATCCGAAAGTGGTGTTGGCGTACGGATTGTACGTGTGACTCTCGATCTTCACGATGCGATCGTCGAGGACGGGTTCCCCGCCGATGCTCAGAATGTCTCTCATGTCGTCGAACTATCGCGCGGCTCTCGGTATGACGAAACCCATGAATCGCAGAAAAGCGGTGTTGGCGGCGGACAACCCTCCGACGCTCCTCTCCCTCGAGTGCGGGACTCGAGTTCCCGCGACGCGATTGCGGTCACCGCCGCTGCTGCCGCGACGCGACGTCGTGGCGTTAGATTCATGCACGACGAGCATCGCCCTATTCCCTCCCCTGTCCTCCTATCTCGCCGCGTTCGTTCTATCATCTGCGTCGCACGTGAAATCGAATCGAGATCTCCTCGCCGCGGAAATCGATCAATCGATCATCCTGATCGATGACGCGCAGCGATACGTCGGTCACGAGTCGCGCGATGACCGGCAGATAAATGATCTGCCTCGGGATCTCCGACATTTTATATCCCGGCGGAACGTTCGGTGCGAATTTGTGTATCGCATGGGCAGATCTCCCGTTCACGTACGCGCCCGTCGTCAGGTTGCACTCCACGCAAATCGTGTTAACCGCGATAATGCTCACGGGCTCGTCGGACGCGTACCATTTGTTCGGTCGCAATACGCGAAACGGGAAAAAACCTAATAACGACCCGATATTGTTCGGTTTGCTGAAATTAATTCGGTACGCGCATTTGATTTCACTTCTCATGGTATTGTCGTTACCTCGTAGCGCGAGAACGCGTTCTCCGCCCCCACTGCTCTCGTCCTCTTCGTTCTCGATGTCGTACAGATATTCGTCGGCGTCGCTGGCGCTATCGCCGCTATCTCTCCCCCCGGTTCTCGCGCTCGGCGGCCGTCGCCGTTTTCGAAGAATCGCGGTTCTCAGATACGCGCTTATGTCGCGCAGCTCGTACGATCCGATCGAGGTCGTCTCGTCGTTATCGTCGAAGTAAAATTTATTGTTCGAGGAATTCACATTCGGAATCATGTTGTAGGTCTCGAAATTGGTCAGACCGAGCTCGTAATCGTCGTCGCTCAGATCGATGGGCGGAAAGTAGCTCGCCGTGAGAACGTTGCTTCTTCCGGTCAGCGTGAGAATCAGCGACATGATGACGCGCGCGATCACCGTTAGAGACTGAAGGGCTTCCTCTTTCTTCTCCCCCCCCCCCAATCGACTCGTCGAAGGAAGCGCAGGCACAATTATTTGCAGACGCTCTGATCGTACGTCTGCTGAGAGTCGTGATTGTATGCGATGCGCGTGTCGCGTCCGAGATAGCGCTCGAGTTCCCACGATGGCCGAAGGCATCGAAGTAGATAGTGTCTTTTCCCCTTTTAGCATACGCCACCCCAATGCCCGGCCCCGAGGCGTCGTCCACGTTCGCAATACCGCTCTCGTCACGACGAACTCGTGTCGGCAACGCGTCGCGCATGAACACGCCTCTGAAGTGACGCACGCGAGCGCGCGCAACCGCGCTATTCAACTGTTCGTTCGTCGTAACGCCGATCGGAGCTACGACGTCGTCTAACGCGCGCGGAGGCGCGACATTTTTTTTCTTCCTCCTAATTGTTCGTCTGCCTCGCCTCGCGATGCTTCCGCCGCTCTTGTAAGGCGCAAGATATAAACCGCGACCCTCCATCGCTCGATTGTGTCGTTGCAGTTCCTCCAATTGTCGACGCGCGGTTTTACCGTCGTTCACCATCTTCGCCACGCCGGCCGTTCCGCCGATCAGTGATCCTAGAGCTCCGAGCGGCAACAACGGTAGGAAGCCGCCGCGTTTCGCGACGGGAAGAGTTCGCTTTTTCGTCCTCCTGTTCGTCGCGGTCGTTCTCCTCTTGCCGTCGCCTTTCTCGCGCCTCTTCACGCTCCAACCATACCCATTCTTAGTTTCGTCTTCGCCTTCATAGCTGCCCATACGGCCGACGCCGCCACTCTCTCGCCGAGAGTCGAATCCCCGGCCCGGATACGCTCGAACGCTCTCGCTCCGAGCGCTCGATCCGCGACGTGTCGATCGGCGAGATCGCCGCTCCGCGAATAGGCGATGTCTTACTCGCGGCAATCCACGTCCAGCGGATTGACGCCTCGATCGCCTCACGCGAGCCGCCTCGCGAGACGAATACCGGGATCGCAAAATTGATATTCCGGTACATGTAGTTCGAACGAAAGGGCGTTTATAGTTCTATTAAGCAAACCACTATCGCCGACGACGGCTGTCGCGGCGTCCTCCGCGTATCTCATACGCCCCGATCGCCCACGCGCTCATCGTCACGCCATTTCGTTCTCCCGGCACATGCCGCAGTCTTTGATGCACTGCGGCGGACCGTCGATGTGCGTGTCTTGCCACGATTGATTGTGATGCTTATGACAGAGGCGATAACGCTGCACGTCCGGATCGTCAGATGTATAGACAATCTGTTCCACAATCGATCGAAATTCGTTCCACGAAATCGCCGTACTTGTCCAGCAGAAGCTTCTTCGGAACGTACTGCAACTGATCGACGCTGAGTCAAAGCTGCCAGATCTCCGCCGCAAGCAACATGCAACACGGCGTGGAGGGGGTAATGAGGATGTAAGCGTAAGCGTACGTGTGAGCTCGGATAGCTTCGGATAGAAGAAGAGGACAGAATACAGTCTTCTGTCTCCTTCCTACCGAAAGACGGGTACACGCGACGCGTCACGCTCTACGATATCTCGATATGCGCTCAATGTTTCTTTTACAGCATTTTTATTGTATAATGTGTTTAGAATATGTCTCTGTATATATATATATATATATATATATATATATATATGTATACACATACATATTATAAACATATTATACGATAAAGAATAATATTTAAATAATTATAATATATTTGTATAATGTATATATATATATATATATATATATATATAATATTTAATATATTTAATATATTTATAATATATATATATATATATATTATATATATATACAGGGTGTTCAAAAAGTCCCGATACGGGGGAATAACTCGAAAAGTAAGGGTCGGACAAAGAAATTTTTCGAACAAAAGTTGTAGGGCTTACTCCGAGCTTTACTCTCGTGACCTTGAGTTTGACCTTGAGCTTGACCTTCAAGGTTATTTGAAGGTCAAAGTGTTTTTTTAAAATGGGAACCCCTATTTTTGATTGTATATTCTTATAGCTGACCTCGAGAGCTTTCCAAAACACTATAATAAAATATTTTTCCCTCAAGCATTTATCGAGTTATGAGGCTTCAAATCATTTCTTAATTTTACATAAACCGTAAAATATCTTGTAAAATATTCACTTTTCGATTATTTTACCTTAATACTTTTATGTACAAAATAATGAGAGGAATCAATTGGTGTAAAGAAAACATACAGTTGTTTTTAAGAAAAAATATGTAATTGTTAATTGCAAATTACATATTTTTTCTTCGGAACAATTGTGTTTTTTTTTAGACCAATTGATTCCTCTCATTATTTTGTAGATAAAAGTATTAAGGTAAAATAATCGAAAAGTGAATATTTTACAAGATATTTTACGGTTTATGTAAAATTAAGAAATGATTTGAAGCTTCATAACTCGATAAATGCTTGAGGGAAAAATATTTTATTACAGTGTTTTGGAAAGCTCTCGAGGTCAGCTATAAGAATATACAATCAAAAATAGGGGTTCCCATTTAAAAAAAACACTTTGACCTTCAAATAACCTTGAAGGTCAAGCTCAAGGTCAAACTCAAGGTCACGAGATAAAAGCTCGGAGTAAGCCCTACAACTTTTGTCCGAAAAGTTTCTTTGTCCGACCCTTACTTTTCGAGTTATTCCCCCGTACCGGGATTTTTTGAACACCCTGTATACAGGGTGGGCCATTTTAAGTGATCCACTCAAATATTTCGGAAAATAATGAAAAATCAAAAAAATGTTTCAGATAAAAGTTGTATGGCTTGAAGGGGGCTATCAGATAGTGGCAATGATTTGACCTTGGAGAGTCATTTGAAGATGACGTAAAGGTAACCTTCAATTTCTTAAATGGAACTCCCTATTTTTTATTACATATTCGTGTAGCTTATCTCGAGAGCTTTCCAAAACACTATAATAAAGTATTTCTTCATTGAGTACTTTTCGAGTTATGAGGCTTGAAATCATTTCTTAATTTTGTATAAACCGTAAAATATCTAGTAAAATATTCATTTTTCGATTATCTTGCTTTAATACTTTTATGTACAAAATAATGAGAGGAATCAATTGGTGTAAAGAAAACACATAGTTATTTTTAAGAAAAAATATGTAATTTGCAATTAACAATTACATATTTTTTCTTTGAAACAACTATGTGTTTTTTTTACACCAATTGATTTCTCTCATTATTTTGTACATAAAAGTATTAAAGCAAGATAATCAAAAATTGAATATTTTACTAGATATTTTACGGTTTATACAAAATTAAGAAATGATTTCAAGCCTCATAACTCGAAAAGTACTCAATGAAGAAATACTTTATTATAGTGTTTTGGAAAGCTCTCGAGATAAGCTACACGAATATGTAATAAAAAATAGGGAGTTCCTTTTAAGAAATTGAAGGAATTATCTTTACGTCATCTTCAAATGACTCTCCAAGGTCAAATCATTGCCACTATCTGATGGCCCCCTTCAAGCCATACAACTTTTATCTGAAACATTTTTTTGATTTTTCATTATTTTCCGAAATATTTGAGTGGATCACTTAAAATGGCCCACCCTGTATGTATATATACAGGGTGTCAATTAAGTCCCGGGACGGCTGAATATTTTCTCATGTAAGGTATTTTTGAAAAAGGTCAAGGTCATTTCTGAAGTAATTTTCAACGAGGAATTCAACGGTGACCTTCAATTTGACCTTGAGCTTGACCTTCAAGGTTATTTGAAGGTCAAAGTGTTTTTTTTAAATAGGAACCCCTATTTTTGATTGTATATTCTTATAGCTGACCTCGAGAGCTTTCCAAAACACTATAACAAAATATTTTTCCCTCAAGCATTTATCGAGTTATGAGGCTTCAAATCATTTCTTAATTTTACATAAACCGTAAAATATCTTGTAAAATATTCACTTTTCGATTATTTTACCTTAATACTTTTATGTACAAAATAATGAGAGGAATCAATTGGTGTAAAGAAAACATACAGTTGTTTTTAAGAAAAAATATGTAATTGTTAATTGCAAATTACATATTTTTTCTTCGGAACAATTGTGTTTTTTTTTAGACCAATTGATTCCTCTCATTATTTTGTAGATAAAAGTATTAAGGTAAAATAATCGAAAAGTGAATATTTTACAAGATATTTTACGGTTTATGTAAAATTAAGAAATGATTTGAAGCATCATAACTCGATAAATGCTTGAGGGAAAAATATTTTATTATAGTGTTTTGGAAAGCTCTCGAGGTCAGCTATAAGAATATACAATCAAAAATAGGGGTTCCTATTTAAAAAAAACACTTTGACCTTCAAATAACCTTGAAGGTCAAGCTCAAGGTCAAATTGAAGGTCACCGTTGAATTCCTCGTTGAAAATTACTTCAGAAATGACCTTGACCTTTTTCAAAAATACCTTACATGAGAAAATATTCAGCCGTCCCGGGACTTAATTGACACCCTGTATATATTATTAAATATTTATATATATATATATATATATATACATTATAAATATATTATACAAATATGAATATGTACTAATCACATTACCAAAATATATTATAAAACTATTTACTTGTTAGATATATCGAGAATGAACATGTCGACGTAGATCGGTTTGTCGATCTTCGCCTCCAATTTGCGCAATTCCACGGCCATGAGATTCTCCTAAAATACGCTTCTACTGTGAAAATTCGGCTTGGAGATGAGCGCCTCGGCTCCGAATCGCCTGTCCAGTTGCGAGTCGAACGTCCACGCGATTGCGCATGTTCTCCATGGTCTTGCCGAAGACGGCGTTGTTCATCAACTTGTACAGATTTTTCTCGAAATCGTTACTCGCGTTAGTGCGTAAGCGCGTGTTAAGTTCCACGTATCCGCGTAACCATGGCGAGAAGCGCAGCGCGCGATGAATCCTCATCAGACGCAGATCTTGACGAACGCACTGCTGCAGATTGCGATAGTGCGTGACGTATCGGCGCTTATCGTACAGCGTGGCTAGGAGTTTGCTCTGCCGCTTCTCCGGCGGCTTATCGCGCGTGGGACAAAACGGTAGATCGGCGTGAACGTCGTGCAAATCGGCCGGATAGTCGAGATCGACCTCGAGAATGTAGCCGACGGTCGAGTCCTCCGTCACGGACATTACGTCGAGACTCTCGAGGTTATCGATCCACTCGAATCGCTCGTACGGCAACAGTTGACATCGCCCAACCGTACAGATTGTTGATATCGAGATACATCAGATAGATCGACAGTCGCGATGGATCGTACGCGCTCATGTACTTGTTGTTAGCGCGAGCGTACCTGTTTGAGCACTGACTCATACCGCCGCGTATTCCGTGTTCCACGACCATCATCATATTGATATCGGTGAGCAGCTCGAAACGGACTCCCATGTACTTAAGCATCGCGTCCCACGTGTATCCCGGTAGCGTGAAGTTGTACGCGGGATCTAAACCGTAACTCTCCAAGCACAAGCGGCGCGAAAATTTTCGAACACGTCCGCGAGCAGAAGAACGTCGGTCTTTAGATAAAGATCGCTGTACTCGCCCAACGTTTCGACGCTAAATCGCTCCCTAGACGCGCGTCGCGTGCGCGTAATCGCTCTCCGATACGGTATCACCGGTCAGAGAACTGTAGAAGGACTCGCGCGGCGGGAGACGCGTCTCCCGCAATCTCTTGACGCTGTCGACGTATTCTTACGAAAACACGCCCTTGCGCTTGAGAAGTCGGAAGTCATCGTCGGCGAGATCGCGAAACTCGCCTCGCGCGATCGTCAGTTTGCTCTCGTCGAGATACGACGCCAGCCTCTCGAGACCAGCGCCTAAAAACTTGAACGAGTCCATGAATCGTAATTTGACGCATCTGGAACGCGTGGCGTCTCCCTCGTCTCCCTCCACCGCGGTATCTTGAACGGTCTTCGAGAAAACTATGTACGATTCTTTCGTCACCGTCAACAACTCGACGCTGCCGGGATACGCGTTAGCCACATCCTTGATAATGAAGTGCGCGTCGTAACCCGATAGATTGTGAAAGAATACGGGTATGACGTAGGAGTCTTTGTAATTCAAATTACACGCGGAATGCGCCGGACCTCTGAAACGGTCGGTCAAGTGACAGTGATCGCGCACGCGAACGTCATCTGCCTCGAACGGTCTTTCGCACGCGTAACAGCGCGACGCGCTCGCGAATATCTCCCGCTCCGGCGTGAGATCCGCCATCGGCACCACGGCGTCGAGAGCGACCTTCGCGCGAAGTGCTAGATCGCGCAACTCGCGCACGAACCACACGACGCAATCCTCGCCGCGATAAGATCTATACGTCGACGCGGCGTCGTCGAAGGAGCAGCGCGTGTAATAAGCCACCCTGTGAACCCTGTGATGCTGAACGATCCTCGTATTTGCGGTTCTCCCGCCCTCATCCCCCTCCTTCTTCTCCAACGCGCACTCCAGATCGGCGTACACCGCGAACGGAATTTGCTCCTTTCTCGAATGATGATCAAACGTCAGCCACCTGTCGTCCTCGTCGGGAAGAACGATCGCGCAATCGTTCAGCTTGTCGCAATCCGCGCTGTGCGCCGACAGCTTCTCGCTCGTGCGAAGGTAATGCATGCATCTGAGAAAATAAAAGATACGCGTTAAATCGATATTTTTCTTTCTCTCTCGTCGAGATCGAACGCTCATCGATCGCATACGTGCGTCCTGTACTGTCGTTTGCTCAACTGCGAGCTGACCAAACGAGACAGATTTTGGATACAGGCGAAATGTCCAACCGCGTTATCCTCGCGCGTCGCATCGCTCAGATACAGCAGATTAACATGTCTCTCCCTCTTTCGATCCATCAAACGAAGAGGGAAGAGGATGCGAATTCCGCCGCCGCCGCCGCAGCCACCCTTTCCGCGTCGTCTCCGACGGTATACACGTTCACCGATATATTGTTCAGACGCTCGAACCGTCCGATTTCGTTCAGAGTCATAAGTAACTTCGAGTCATCCAGATACAACACCGTGGAGTAATGCGGATATATCGCGAACTTCTCTCGCCATTCCTATCGACGGGATACAAAGCGACGACCACCGACCACGCGAAACATGTCTCGTCGTCGGATCGCACGATGACCGCTCTCCTCGTCTGAATCTCTCGCGGTACTCGCGCGTAGCATCCTGCCCGCATGGGATTGTACCTGTTCACGTTCACTGTTAGATCAAGTATGCGCGAAGGCTCATCCGCTGTCGCACTCTTGAAACTCCTCTAAAGACGCGATGATATCGCCGACGACGCGAGTATTGTACCACTCGCGCAGATCCGTCTCGGGTAGAAGAGGATGGTTTCTCGTGGCGATCGTCTTAACGGCGATCTTATCGCCCGACACGAATTCTCCGTTGAACACCGTGTTCACTTTGTGACGACGAACGTCACTGCGCTGCGCCAATTTGGCGCCAAGCGCCGCCGATTGAGTACCTCGACCGAGCCGCGGAATTAGAAGCAGCGGATTGAGAATCGCGGCCTACCCCACTACTACGCGCATGACCGCGTGGGGGTATCGAGTGGGGCTAGCTAGCCGGGTATATAAGGCGGCCGCTCCGGCAGACCGGCACCTATCAGGGATGCAAGATTATCTCCGCAAGCAACATGCCACGCGTAGTGGAGAGGGTAACGGAGATGTGTGTGTAAGCGTACGTGTGAGCTCGGCGAGCTTCGGCTAAAAGAAGAGGACAGAATACAGTTTTCTGTCTCCTTCTTACCAATCAAGCAACGAAAACGACGGGCGACGCGCGACGCGGAACGCTGCTGAGCGAGCCTCGCTCTTCGATATTTCAATGTTTCTCTTTCACAGCTTTTCTTTATATTTTTTATTTTTGTTACAAATATATATAAATGTGTATATACATAAACGTATAATATATTTATAATATATACATATATATATATATATATATATATATATATATATGTGTGACATATATATACACACACGTTTTATAATATATTAAATATAATTAATTTTTTTATACATTTAAAATATGAAATTAAGAAAAATAGTGCGATTTTCCACACCACCCATGAGGTATCACCAATGGCGCGTTAGGTTTTTTATGTGGACCTTCGCCTGGAGCCCTATTATACCACATTCCATTATTTCATTATATTTTACAAGTATGGTGTCTGTTAAACAGACAGACAGACACACTCACACTCACACACACACACACACACACACAAGATGTTTTTCATATTCTTGCTTTCTGCAAGTATGATGTCTGTTATACAGACAAGATATTTTTTATATTCTTACTTTTTACAAGTATGCTGTCTGTTAAACAGACAGACAGACACACTCACACTCACACACTCACACGCACACACACACACACACACACACACACACACACACACACACACACACACTGTGACGTGACGCTTTTTGAGCTCCGTCACGGTTTCCCTGCCGAGGAAAACAGCGTGCGCGGGGTCGTCTCTCGCGCCTGAGAGGAGACTACCGTTAGTTATTATTCAATTGTTCAGCCCTATTTTTTAGCGAACTTTAAGACCCGCGATTCGAATACGGCTACCGTGCGTGCGTGCAAGATCGACAAGTTGTAAAGCAAGCTACCGCTAGACATCGAGGATACCGAAGATATCGAGGATACCGAAGATACCGAGGATACCGCAGTAATAAGGTCAAGTAGTAAGATCCCGCGCCACCGCGCTTTATAATGTAATAGGAGATTGAATCTGCATTATTTCAGATTGTAAAAGAAACGGCAACCAATTCCGACGACGGTGATGAAGGCAACTATCCAGGCAGCTGACTGGGAAAAACGGAAATCTCGAAAGGAGACGCGGAGACGGCCTGGCCAGCCGGCCGCGTCCCCGAGGATCGGCATCACGAATTACCGTCGTTCACAAGTACTGGGCCCCTGCGTAAGGGCAATGCCGTACAACAGCAGCAACGTTCGAGGGGGCGGAGAATCAACCCCGTTTCCCCGAAATCGACAAGATGCGCGGAGGATCGGCGCGGGATTCGAGGGCCTTACGAGCACAGACGAAGACTGGCACTGTACGGCGAACTAGTGACCTGTGCACAACAACCAGGATCTAGAAGAGACGACCCTGAGGGAGCAGCCACCGGAATCAAAGTGTAAGCCGTCGCACAGGTAGCCGGTTAGAAATTTCCATCCGGGATCAGCTGGTGCCGTCGTGCCGAGATACCGTCGCAGGGCGGCTATCATATCGTAGTAAGGATTACCGTTTGATATTTGTACCGTAGTTGTCGGACGCCAGCTGTCCCCGGAGTCGCGGATTTGTCCCTCTCAGGGGTGCTCGTGCCGTCAGTCCGTGGTCTTATGTATCGTTTCCGTACCGTTTAGAATTGTATTGTTTCTGCTAACATTTTTCTTGTATCGATGTTCCGCGCGTGACGCGGCGATTTTTGAGCGAGTATATCGCATACCGGAAGACGGGATTTGAGCGAGTAATTTCTTCGCGAGCGGGTGTTACCGAAATTAAAGGACGACTCTGCAAGAATATTGCTTCACGCGAAATCTCCGCCGAAAAGTATTTACCGCATCACTTGTTCGAAATTGCCGTTACGCGGACGTCGTGCTATTGTTAACAAAACGAAAGGTCGTGCTGCGACCGTTACAACGGGTAAACAATTTCCGTCTATCTCCTTGAAACTACCGTTAAAGAAAGCTTGTGTTTTTTTATCAAGACTTTGTCGAAAGTCACCGTTAATTGCCGTAAGAAAAGGTTCGATTCGAGTTATATCGAACTTTTATAAATTCCGTATACCGTCTATTTCGGGTTAAAATTCCGTTTATTTCATAATTATCTATTGTTCTTTACCGTTAATTGTCGTTGAGCGGAGAAGTTACCGTCATTGTATGAAAATTCAGGTTCGATTTATATCGATATTGAGCACGAGGCTCGCGCCTCCAGAAGTGTTCGTAAACCATCCGCGTATAATCATCTGTTCGTAAAATCCCCGTACACTCTGGTTACCGCTAATTACGTGGATTACCGCCAATAAACTGGTGGAGAATTATACCGAAATTTGTTAGCGAGACGAACGTCTCGGCGTACGAGCCGAAATCAGCCGTAATTCGTTCTCGAGTCTGGTAGAGACTTCGCCGCTAATGTTCACGGCCTTCGATTACCGTCATTATTGAAAGGCTAAAACTATTCTAATACCGTTTTTTTTTCCCTTGTTTTTTTTATTTCCGACTCAAAGTCAGTATTTCAAGTAACCTCTCTGAGATTATTGTATCTGACCTGCGCATCAGTCGTTATAATGTGTCCATTATTTCCGCGGTTTATAAGATAACCGTTATATTTCAAAATTAATCTGCTTTCTTGTATTATTTTATCTTGTGCCTTGCGTTTCTGTATATTTACCGGTATATTTACCGAGTTTATCGCTATTATATTGAATTTATCGCTCTGATATCAAATTTACCGTTATTATATTAACTTTATCGTTATTATATTAAATTTTATCTATATTATATTAAGGTCGATTATACTGTTCATGGTGTGTGTATTTTAACATTTCAATATATGTAATTAATTGTGACCAACTAACTGAGTAATCATTTCTCTCTCCTAACGATATTCTAGCGCTCTCTTTCCCGTACGATAAATACTTCGCAAAGAACTCTGCCCCTCTGCCATAAACTGAGCTTGCCGTTACCGTTTCGATATCGTGGCGCGGAAATACCGCGCCTGGCGCCCATATTCTATCTCCTTTTTGTTGGAGAGTCTGTTACCGTATTTTACCGCCATTTCAAGATACAGTTACCGCCATTTTAAGATCCCGATACCGCCAATTACCGACACCGCCAAACTTGCACGCCACCTCCTCGGGAGCGGCGTTCCCGAGGCGGGCGACGGCGTCGCAACACATACACAAGATGTTTTTCATTTTCTTGCTTTCTGCAAGTATGATGTCTGTTATACAAACAAGATATTTTTTATATTCTTACTTTTTACAAGTATGGTGTCTGTTAAACAGACAGACAGACACACACACACACACACACACACACACACAAGATGTTTTTTATATTCTTGCTTTCTGCAAATATGGTGTCCGTTAGATAGACAAGATGTTTTGTACAAGCGTAATGTCTAAATAAATAATAATAATAAATAAATAATAATAAATAATAAATAAATAATAAATAATAATAAATAATAAATAAATTTATTATTAATTAGAGGAGGGGCCAGCTACGTCAGGGTGTCTGCAGCATGTAATCTTAAATTATTTTTATTTTTCTTAGTAGCGGTAGCATATAATTTATCCGCTGACAGAAAAGATAAATGCTTTTTGTCAATTTTCATTTTTATAGCTGTTTTGTCTCTCGTTTTTAATGCCGATTTAAATACATAAATAGCATTAATAGTAGTTGACGAAAACTTGTTACGGTTTTTCGTTTTTAAATTATTTAAAAAAGAAAACATTCTTTCCGGATCGGCATTTGAATTTGGAAGAGATCTTATAGTACTTATAACATTTATTAAATTAGGATACTTAGTAAAATTATTGTGTCGATTTTGTAAAATTTTTTTCCACATACTGTCGAAATTTAATTTAGAAAAGTTTTGTTTTTCTTCCATTGTAAAATCTAATCCATTAAAGGTAAAGCAATCCATTCTTCTTTTAAACCGTTTTCATCAAAACCGCCAATAATTTTAGCTATAAAAGAAACATTATTGAATGATGTTTCTCTATTATTATCAAATAAAGTTATGTATGGTCGAAAAACTTGTAACTTTGATAAAAACATGTTGTTTATGAGTGATCTTTTACGAATTTCTTCCGCAGCAGTCACATAAAATGTTAAACAGTTTTCTCGAACAATTTTAACTATGTTTATGTAACCTTTAAGTGTTAATTCGTTTAGATATTCTTCACATTCTGATCCCAAAATAATTTCATTTATAACTTTTTGATTTTCTTTTAGTGAGAATATAATATTTGTAGAAAATGGTTTTAAATATTCTTCTTTTAAAAAATTTCGACAGATTTGGAAAAGAAAGTTTCTAGATTTTGGATGTAATAAATGAATCCTTGTTTCTAATGCTTGAAAGAATGCATTAAATGCATTAAAGAAATTTAAAATGTATTTTAAAAACAGGAAATAAGCTTTCATCTCTACGTTGTCCATCTTTCATCTCTATGTTGTCCATAGACAATAGATATTCTCCAAAATTTGTTTTTTCACTTACAACCATTTCAGTAAGAAAGTATTTAATTGTATTGTATTCCAAGATTCAAGAAGCCTTTCGATGCATAAATAGTGCGAAAGCCAGCGCGTATCACATAATTTCAATATTTTGCGATTTGTTTCTTGAAAACATCCACAAAATTCACGAAAAATAGCTGTACGTTTTGGACTGCTATTGAGATAAGTAGCAATTTTTTTAAGAAATTCCTCGCAATATGAAGGCATTTTAGAACAGGCTGCATACGCTGCTAATGCAGAAGAATGGCATGGGCATGAAAATGTTAATAAATGTGGACACATTTTTTCCAATTTTTTTTGAAACGATAAATGTTTTCCTGTCATAACAGATGCATTATCGCATGATAAGACTACGATATTTAAAAACGGTATCTGTAATTTCCACATTTCACATTTAAATGCCTCAAACAACTTTTCTGCGCTTGAATCTTTGGCATCAATATCGATTAATTTGACTAATTGTGAGCGAATATCTAATGTCTCTGGATCAACGAACAAGAAAAGTCATCCATTTATTATTTGTTACATCAGATGTTTCGTCAATAAAAATTGTAAATTTTGTATTTTGAAGCTTATTGACGACACGATCTGTTTCGACCGGGCACAAAACATTTGTAATAATGTTTTTACATTTTGTTCGGCTCATGCTCATGCTTTTTAACACATTAGGATCTTCTCCTATATGTTGGAAAAAACTGAGAATTTCTTTTGCCATTTGATGCGAAATATTTTTATCAGCAATTAATGCAGCATATCTAATTTCTGCTATTTTCTTTCGCTCTTTAAACGAAAGTGAATCATCTGCTACGTTTTGTTATATTCTTTGCTTCTGTTTTAATTTTACATATTTCTAAATGTGCTTTGGATTCTGCGTGACGATATATTTTGGATAAATCCGCTTTCATAGATTTATCGCAAAATAAACAAAAAAATGAATTTCTATCGTGTGATATTTTTTGCAACCATGGCTTAAATAATTCTATCTCTAGCCACTGTTGTTGAAACTTGTATTTTTCGGATATTTTTTTATCTACATTTTTATTATTATTTTCATCAGTGCATAGAGATGAATTATTTTCTTTAATATTATTTTTATGAGTCGCAGAATTCGCATGTCTCAAAACATGCGTATTGCACGAAATATTATTATTGCATATTGTGCAATGATATAAGCTTTCATCAAAAGGTACGTATCCAACAATTAATACGCTCATCATTGAGCCAATACTCTGAAAAGCTTCGCTTAGATTTTTTTTTAATTCATCGCACATTATGAAATAAAAAATAAGCAGAAACAAAGAATTAAAGAAGAGTGAATAAAAGAAGATAAAGTCAAAAGGATAAAGATATATAAAAATTTTAAATAATAACTCACAATCGGGATCGTGATAGTCTCTTGAACACCAAGGTTTCACAAAGCACGTATATAAACAAATGCCGAGTGTGCCTCATTCTCAGTACACGAAAGAACGGCGATAAACGAATTTGAACTGAACGTCAACATAGTGGCTTATAAATAAATCATTATATATTTGTACACGGTAAAAAACATTTTGTATTTCTGTAGATTTTTCTTATGTAGTAATTTTTGTGTTAAATTTTTAACATACTTTTATGTTAATGTAACATATTGTCGTTGTGTTATTTTGACTTTTCTACATTGAGTTAATATTCACCGTTTCTAAGAGTTAAAAACAACACAATAACGTTCAAATGTTACATTTTTGTGTTAATTTTTTACATATTATTTGTTATTTATTTACATATTTGCTTTCTGTTAAATTAACATTAAAATTAGAGTGAATAAATTGGAACATGTGAAATATGTTAAATTTAACACAAAATGTTTTACTGTATAAAAAAATATTAAGAAACTCATCTTTTTAATTTTTCTAAATGTTAGAGGAAATCAATGCAGAAATGGGCGCGCTCGCTCTCCAAGAGCCAGATATGCGGCAGTTGATGCAACAAATGTTACATCAACAACAATTGTTCCACCAGCAGCTGCAATTGTATATACAGCAGCAGCATCAACAGCAACAACAGCAACAGCAGCAGGAACAGCAGCAGTAAGAAGAGAAGGAACAACAGGCGCAAAATGGTAAATTATTTTTTTATATTAAATTTTATTTATCCAATTATATATACACGGTGGGCCATTTTAATCGATGCACCTGAATATCTCCGTTGGTAAGTCGAATACAAAAAAATTGTTTAGACAAAAGTTGTTCAGGACAAAAGGGGTCATCTATTGGTGCAATTCGTTTTGACCTTGAAGTTTATTGTCAAGGTCATTTGAAGGTCAAAGTTTTTTCTTTAATGGGAACCCCTATTTTTGACACCGGATTCGGAAAGAGCAGGAAATTTTACGTCCGAAATGATATTTATAAAATTTTTTTCGTGACCTTAAGAAGGACATTTGAAGGTGAAGAGTTAAAGAAAAACTTCCTTTGGGGTGCTTGATTTAAGTGAGTCCCCTTGCCTCTCACTCTTTGGGGTGCTTTATTAAGTGAGCGAAGCGAGTCTCCCTGCCTTACACTATCAGTTAAAATGATAACCATAATTTCTTGTTACGGTCATCATTTAATCTGGAGCAAGTGTTAAAAGTTGTCTAATTTATCCACTTATTAATGCCTTAAAAAATAGTGTACATGGTGTTAGCAAAATTTGTTGTTCGAAAAACAAAACTTAAATATGAAAGATTCTTTCAAAGTCAAATTAAGATTAGTTTCCTGGTTTATTTGATAGGGCATATTCTTACAATAAATAGTAGTCGCTTATTTCTCGTAAATTCAAATGTATGCTTACGCTAAAATAGTGCTTAACTTTATTCATAAGAACAGAAATAATGTTTTTCCACTTTCTTGCTTAAGAATCTTGATATGACGTTTCAAACTATCTACCTTTTTTTGACTAGAATGTAATTTTTCTAATGTCTACATTTATCTAATAAAATAGACTATGAAAGTTCTGCTCGTTACACCTTTCCAGCTTTAAATTTTCATTTACTTCGTTTTTGTCATATTTTTCTGTATATCCTGATTTGTGTATTTACCATTATCTCAGTTTTGCGCAATTTTTCTGTGCTGTATGGTTTTCATTTATTTTTTCCATCTTCCTTTTCCTAATTTCCAAAAAAAATCTAAAAATTAAAAATGGCTGACTATTCTCCAAATGAGATAGTTGACATGATTATGGTTTTGGGAGAATGCAACAACAATTATCGTTTTGCAGCAAGGCGTTACGCTGAACGTTTTCCAGATAGGAGACATCCTACTGACATGGCAATACACAGATTAACTGCCAGAGCTCGTCAAGGGCATCTTGTTCGCCAGCGTAGGCATGGCAGATATGATGAAAACGACGCTCGTGTTGTTACTATTCTTGCAATCATACATCTTGATCCTCATATTAGCAGTCGTCAAGTTGAAAGGGAAATTGATATATCCAGGAGAACATTTTTAAGAATTTTAAGAACCCTACATTTTCATGATTATCATATCACACTTGTTCAAGAATTGAGGCAAAATCACATTCAATCACGCATTGAATTCTGTCAATGGGCTTTAGAAATTTTAGAAAATGATTCACATTTTTTTAACTTTGTGTTATTTTCCGATGAGGCAAAATTTTGTAGTGATGGAAACCTGAATAGGCACAATTGCCATTATTGGTCAAATGAAAATCCCCACTGGCACAGAGCTGTAGACCGTCAACATCGCTGGAGCCTTATGGTGTGGTGTGGAATTGTGAATGGATATTTGGTTGGTCCTTACTTTTTTGAGCAAAATGTTGATAGGAATAGCTATTTGGAATTAATAAGGGATCGATTACCTGTGTTGTTGGAAGATGTCGATCTGGAAACAAGACGAAGAATGTGGTTTCAGCAAGATGGTGCAGCACCACATTTTGCACACATAGTACGTAATTTTTTAAATGAAAATTACAATGGCAGATGGATTGAGAGAGAAGGTCCAGTTAACTGGCCACCTAACTCTCCTGATCTCACATCTCCAGATTTTTATTTATGGGTTTTTTTGAAAAATCAGGTTTTCCAACAACGGCCCACCGATGTTGCAGACATGCAAAATCGCATTCGCCAAGCATGCGCTGCAATTCCTAGGCAAACTTTGCTTAATACCGTACGTCACTTTCAGAGGCGTTTAACCTTATGCCTACAGACAAACGGAGGTAACTTTGAACATTTGTTCCGTGGTTAAAATGATAACCGTGATAAGGAATTATGCTTATTATTTTTATACTGATACTGAGAGGCAAGGGGACTCACTTAAATCAAGCATCTCAAAGAGTGAGAGGCAAGGGGACTCACTTAAATCAAGCACCCCAAAGGAAACAGTCCTTGCTACGTCCACGTCGTTGTTTCTGGGTAACGCTGAAAGCAAGGTTAGCAGAAAACGAATAACACTTTGGACACAAGGTTCTGCGTTGTTTCTTCCATTACAATATCAAAAATACCTAATTTTTTATTAAAAGCAATGCTTTTAAGCTAGAATTTGCTTTGAAAATTGACCGCAAGGTCAAAGTTAATGTTGTATTCAATAAGACCTATCTGTAAAAGATACCTTTAAAACGTAGATTCTATCAAAAAAGTAAAATGAACAGACAGTAAGGAAATTTTTATCATTTGACCTTGATGTGTCCTTCGAAAGGTCAGATCAACAAGAACAACTGAAATACAATCAACTGCAACGTCAAATTTTTCGCTTCTTTTTGAATCGGGTATCATAAACGAAATTGACCACTAAAAACCCCTTTCTGACCTTCAAATGACCGTGAAAAATTATCTTAAGGTCAATCTTTTCAAGGGCGTTTTCATACTTGGTTTCGGTATTTATTACAGATATGCCTTTGCTAAGATTATTCCGCCCGAAAATTAAAAAAAAGTCGTTACTTAGTTTTTCTTTAACTCTTCACCTTCAAATGTCCTTCTCAAGGTCACGAAAAAAATTTTATAAATATCATTTCGGACGTAAAATTTCCTGCTCTTTCCGAATCCGGTGTCAAAAATAGGGGTTCCCATTAAAGAAAAACACTTTGACCTTCAAATGACCTTGAAAATAAACTTCAAGGTCAAAACGAATTGCACCAATAGATGATCCCCTTTGTCCTGAACAACTTTTGTCTGAACAATTTTTTTGTATTCGGCTTACCAACGGAGATATTCAGGTGCATCGATTAAAATGGCCCACCGTGTATATATATATATATATGCATTTTTGTAATTTATTTACTATTTATGTTTTAATTTTCAGATAACATAAGAAAAAGAGGAGGCGAACAGTCCCGTAGACGCTGGTATGCCCGGCGAAATAGGGGCACTAGGGATGGATGGGGCGTCGCCAGCACCCAAAATAGGGGAGGCCGAGAAGCTGTCCGAGGACGAGGAGGCGGCCGAGGCCGAGGAAGGCCAATAATTATAAACAATTATTATTATTAAAAAAAATTATTATAATTAAAAAAAATTATTAATAAAAAAAAATTAAAAACAATATAATAATTCATAGAATATTTTACTTTCCTTTTTTTATACTTTCTTCCTTCTTCCTTTTTTTCCTCCTAAAATTTAATATAATATCTAATAGGGCTCCAAGCGATAAATTATATGCTACCGCTACTAAGAAAAATAAAAAAAAATAGTTTAAGATTACATGCTG
>NW_020229573.1:0-22644 GCF_003227725.1 Camponotus floridanus
TTTTATCATGTATTAGAAGGACATAAAATTCAAAACGGTACTGATAAAATACATTGCACTCAAAAGGGTTTTATCGAGACAGTCCCAATAATATACGCAACATAAAAAAAATTAGCGGGACAGTCCTCCTAAACGCCAAAGGTCCCGTTAATATACATTTCACTTATAAAATGGTACCGCTAAAGTACAAATGACAAACATATATATATATATATATATATATATATATATATATATATATATATATACGTGCATATGAACATATGCAAATTTAATAATGCGACCAAAATCTTCCAAGAAATGAATAGAGCCCAGGTGCATAATGTGTAAAATGACACTCAAAACATGGAATCAAAATTCAAAAATTTTATTAAATAAAAATAAAGAAGTATAACAACGAATATAATATTAGCAGCCTCTTACTATGTATAATATACATATATCATTAAGTCAAAGAAAATAAAACGTGAAAACACGAGAAAAATAGAGAAATAATATGTGTACTTACGGATAATATTATACGAAGAGTATTGTGCGTGTAACTCTACTAGTCGAACAAACGTGCAAGGCCAAGTCCAGCACGACGCGTTATCTCCATTGGAATTTTTCAACATCCTCACCCGACCTAAAGGCAGAGGGAAGATCTAAATTTGCGCTCGCATGAGTGCAAACCAAATTAATACATCGACTTCTCTTTTATAATTAAGCACTGACAAAGTATTTTCTATTAATATTATACGTATATCTATATATATATATATATATATATATATATATATATATATATATATAGATATACGTATAAGAGTGCTCATATGCAAATGTGCATGCATTTTGCAATTGTATATATACATTTTATATTCATGGTAGCTATAAGTGTCCATCTTTAATATTATTATTTTATTAATTTAGGTGGTCCTTGTGCCAGGGGGGCACCCGTTGAATAGGAACACGAATATAGGGTGTCCATATAATTTAGTCATATGAAGACTTACTAGTAAGTAATGTTTTGACATAAATATACTTACAGGGTTTGATATTATGAATTTTTGTCATTAAAGTACTTGAAAAAGGGGAATTGTTATAAGTGATATTTTTTTTAATATGAAATGTTAATATTTTATAAGACTTGGTACATGCATTCATGTATAAGAGAGTATGATCGTAGTTGATTTTTGATGGTATCCATTGGTCTTATTCTGATTTTTAAATTATTTTAGTCTAAATTTTTCTGTTATTTTGGTCCATTTATGCTAGTTAGTTTTTCTTCCTTTTCATTGGCTCATGTGTATATGCCTTAAGCATATAGATGTTATCCATTACGTTATACTTAATGTTTTGTAATTTTATAAAATATTGGCAGCTTCCTGCTAAAAATTATTATTCTTATGACCAAGTATTATTTTATATTAATTTTTCAGGTATTCAGGAGGGGGTCACGTGACTTCGTCATATAAGGTATTCTTATTCGATTTTCAGGTAAGATCAATTTAAATTATTATTTGTGTCATGGGCCGCTAGTATTTGGTTAAATTTCGTTATTAGCTTATTATAAGTGAATATTTTATTTGTTAAAGTCTCATTATTCATTTATTATTGGTTATATAGGAGTGGATACACATATATATATATATATATATATATATACATATATATATGTATAATTATTCGGATTATTTTGTAGAATCTGACGCTAGATTTTTATTATCAAAATTTTGTTCCTGAAATTTTTAATCATTAGCATTTTTATTAAAATTATGGTCTAAGACCATATATTCATTTTTATTTGTTTTTAGGTGTCAGACGAATTTAACAAGAAGGGCAAGCAATGCTGAATGGTCAATATTGAAATGTCGATGATCAAGGGTAAGTTTTATTAAAATTTATGCAAATTCATTTTTATTATTACTATTTGTATCTAAGTCGTTTCGATTTTTAATTATTGTGAATTATTAGCACTATAAGATTTATTTTTTTTATTAGTTGTTAAATTCTGGTTATTATCTTACGTTTTTATTTATAACTTTGTCTTTACAGGTTTTATAGGATATTCATTAAATATTTATTATTTATCGGGAATTATTATATCTCTTTTATAATTATTCAATGGGACATAAATTGTATTATTGTAAAATATTTTAATATTTATTATTTTTGTATCTGTTATGTTGTCCTTTTGACGATATTCAGTAGAATATTAATAATTTTGATTTTAATAATATTATTTAGAAGGAGGATTCTTTTGACATTCATACCATTTTTATTTTGTATTTTGATTATTAGTATCATGCATTAAATTTTATGTGCATATTGTTTAATGTGCAGCTATTATTTATTTAGTTTTGTGATTTCCAGGTTGCACTGAGAGCAGTATATCGACGGTCAGTGAAGAATAAATATTATAAAATATTATCATCGTGAGGGGTTACATCTATATGTCCAATAGATTGGAATTATTATTCCAGAGATGTGTACGAGAGCATTTTCACCTAAATTTAGACGTTATTTTTTGATGGATTAGTTGTATGGTGCGTTGATCTACTTGGTAATGGTATCACAATTATATCTTTTTTATAATTCTATTGCAAAAGATATCGAAGTTACAACACTTTCGTTTGATTAGTTTGATTGTTAGCATCACATTTATACTTCTGATGAGTAGAAATTGTTATTTTAGAACTCTATACGGGAACATATTAGTGTACTTATTTTGATGAATTAATCGTTTAATGCGTTGATCTACTTGGTAATGGTATCATGATTATGCCCTTAGTATATCTCTATTGTAAAAGATATCGAAGTTACAAATATCTTAAATTTTTATTCATGAATTCGCTTTCAAAATTTTGTCGCTAGAATAGTCACTGGAAAAGTTACTAGAAGGTTACTAGATTTTTATCGTTAACTTTTGTTTGTTTAATGAATTATTCTAACAAAGTCTGCGTTAAGTATTGGTTTTATTTTGTGTTAATTGTTTTATTTCTTTTACAGGTTACCGGATGGGAGCGTACATATATCTATATACGGGGAAGAGGATCGATGGATGAACATTCTTACGTCAAAAATCATAGGGGTTATTTCACTGCATATTTTCATATATATGTATATACATATATATACATTTTGTTAAGACATTGGTATTATAAGGATTTTTTATTATATGAGCATTTTTAATAGTACTGTTATAAGATGTACTTATTAATATTATATTATTATATTACTAACAACGTTAAAATATTTAATTGTCATATGTTTAATTATTTAAAGGTGATTGTATTGCTTTTGTAATTATATAATATGCTTTGCCTATCATGTCCTGTGCATATTAATTGTTTGATCAATTCTGTCGAGTGATTATTAACTAAGTTATCGAATTTGTTGCTAAAAATTGATTATTAAATTTTATCATTAATATTTGATTTTTCTAATTATGTTTTATTAATGATATTTCGTTAAAATTTTGAGATTCGTTAACTAACTAATTTTCTCTTTCAGATGTAGGATTACCGCGGTTTTGATTTTGAACGATATTTGGATTGGTTGATACCGAGGTGGATGATCATTCAAAATCGCTCACATCGCGGGATTTTATATAGATCTTGATTGTTAGTATTATTTTTTAGAGATAATTAAGGAATACAAGGTTTAAAATTGTATTATTAACTGACAAGAATGTATATACGTATATGTATCAAAAATTTAATATTGATTCATATGTCTTAAGATATTAATTTTATAAACGGCATACAATAAGATTTTATAAGTTTTTGTACTTTTGCCTTATGAGATATTGAATTATCATTAATAATTTTGAATTTTGGTTAATGCATTAAGATTTCGATTGTTCATATATCAAAACGATTTTATATAATTTATTACAATTCATCTAGGAATACTGTTGTTAAAAATATCTTTTATTAAATTCTCATTGTTCAAGGCATTGATTTCTCAAAGAAGTATTATTTTTGTCTTAATTTATTCGCGATATCCATGTAGGACAAAAATCGTCGCATTTAATATATGTACATGTATGTGCATTAATTATATTTTTATTTTTTTTTCTACACGTTGTTAGAGAGTATATATATATATATATATATACTCATTGGGGAAAGGAAGGCTTATAAATCATTTCATATTTATATTTTGATAATCATAAAGAAATTATGTAAGTAAGCGTAAATGTTTCCCTTTGTTTTATTACTTTACATATTTATAAATGTTAACTTATTGTTTCTTTTGTTAATTTTTATGCGTTAATTTTTATTGATATTATAAGGGATCTTTTATATATATTAATTATATGAATTTAATTCTCTATAATATGGCGATTAATTATTATTGTTAGTAATTTGCTTTTCGCGTATTTACTTGTAATTACAAGTAAATCGGACACATACATATATTCCATAACCCAATTGGGTTATGGAATATATGTATGTGTCCGATTTATATATTATTAAAATTTATGTCCTTGGTTATTGGTTGGACATTTGTCATGAAATAATTTAATATTAATTTATAATATAATTGTGGTATTTTTAACAAATTTTTATTTAATTTCTTTTACAATTTTGGGGCGCCAAGCTATTCTTGGCGAAGACTTAGTAAATCGCAAATTCCTTAGTCTTTCTCCTCTACTATTATATGGTTCAGTCTGAGTTCCCCTGGAACGTTTATTGGATGAACGAGGTGTTCTCGGAGGAGAGGAACAAGGCGTTGCAGGGATCGGAGAAAATGTCCTTGCTGTTATATCTATCGGGATGAGTCTCCAAGGAAGGAATTGGATAATCTTTCGAGGATCAGTTGGCATCTGGAAGGTCTCGAGGATCCCGATGATCTGGAAGGTCTCGGGGATCTGGAAGATCTTGAAAATCCCGAAGATCTGGAAGGTCTCTTTGTTCCGGCAGATCTCGAGGATTCAGGGGATCAGGAAGATCTCTGTGTTCTCGAGGATGCCGAGAATCCGGAAGGTCTCGGTGAACTCGAAGATTCCGAGGATCTGGAAGGTCTCGATGATCTCGAGGATTCCGAGGATCTGGAAGGTCTCGGTGATCTTGAAGGTTCCGAGGATCTGGAAGGTCTCGATGATCTCGAGGATTCCGAGGATCTGGAAGGTCTCGGTGATCTCGAGGATTCCGAGGATATGGAAGGTCTCGGTGATCTCGAGGATTCCGAGGGTCTGGAAGGTCTCGGTGATCTGGGAGTTCTCGAGGATTCCGAGGATCTGGAAGGTCTCGGTGATCTCGAGGATTCCGAGGATCTGGAAGGTCTCGGGGATCTGGAAGATCTCGAGGATCCCGAAGATCTGGATGGTCTCGGTGATAAGGTATACCACAAGGGTTTTCAAAAAGGACAAAAGGATAACTCACTGAGTAGCTAGAAGCTATTTCAGCGGGGTTACAAGTTGGTTGGAAAGTCGTTGACCGCATCTTCCTTTATATACTTCCCAATGTTTTTCAATAGCGAGAAAATTGTCTTATCTGTCGCGCCCTTCAGCGGCATAAATTAAGATTGAGATTAATTATTTATTGAGATTGCGCCAACTTCATTACGCTGGTCAGCGCTTCCCGAGATCGCGCTCGATGTGGCGAGCGTCAGGGACGCCACACGACCACCTCCGCTGTATATTAGTTAGGGATTTGAAAACGGACCGGTGGTTTGGAAGTCCGACCGCTGCGCGTCCGAAGTTCTTCCGGTTGCGGTTTATCCGTTATTTTCTGTTGATTTGTTAAGATATCATCTTCTTCAAGGATGTAAGCTGGTTTAACTCTATCTATGGACACATTGATATTCTTGCCGTTTTTGTTGATCGTGATAACTTTTTCGTTTCTTTTTAGTACTTTATAAGGCCCTTCATACGGAGATCGAAGGCCTCCCCCAAGTGTCTCGTTTCGCACAAAAACATGTGTTGTTGTTCTCATATCTTTGAAAATAAAGGTAGGTGTTCCTCCGTGTCTTTTGATTTCTTGAGGTTTTAATTTTTGTATGTTTTTTCTAAGTTCTTCCAAAATTTCCCCTTGGTTCTCTTCAAGAACTTCAGGAGTATTTTTTTGTAAGAATTGGCCTGGCAATTTGATTGGCTCTCCATAAACCATTTCTGCTGTTGTTGCTTGCAGATCCTCTTTCCATGCTGCTCTAATTCCCATTAATATTACAGGCAAAATTTCAACCCAATTTTCTGTTTGATGACATTTAATAGCTGTTTTTAGTTGTCTATGGAAACGTTCTACTAAACCGTTTGCTGCTGGGTGGTATGCTGTGGTCCTAAGATGCGCGGAGCCGGTTATTTGCATCAAACGTTTGAATAATTCTGCTTCAAACTGTCGGCCTTGGTCAGTAGTTATGCGTAACGGTATGCCAAATCTTGCCATCCAGTTTGCAAAAATGACTGTTGCTATAGTGTTTGCTGAAATGTCTGGAAGTGGTATCGCTTCAGGCCATCTTGTAAATCTGTCTATTATTGTAAGGCAGTATCGATGTCCTTTGGAGGATGGCATAGGTCCGATGATATCGACGTGAATGTGTTCGAAACGTCTTGAAGGAACTTGGAAATTTCCGATTGGTGCTTTGTTATGCCTGGTAATCTTTGCTTTTTGGCATTGAAGACAGGCTTGCGCCCATTTGCGGCAATCGCGTTGAACTCCTGGCCAAACGAAACGTTGCATTATTAGTTTTGCAGTTGCTTTGATCCCAGGGTGTGAAAGACCATGCAACGATTGGAAAACTTTCCTTCGGAATGGTTTAGTTACAAATGGTCGTGAGAATTTTGATTCTTCATCACAAAATAGTGTGATCTCTGTTCCTGGGATTGATACTTTTTTTAATTTTAGAGTTCCACTCCCATGCAGAAGTTCCAGGAGTTCTACATCGTCCTCTTGTGATTTAGCTAGCTCTTCGAAGTTTATCGCGTTATGAATGCTTTCCACTCTTGATAGGATGTCTGCTGTTATGTTTTCTTTCCCGGAAATGTGTTGAATATTCGTGGAAAACTGCCCAATAAATTCCAAATGGCGTGCTTGACGTGGAGAACTACGGAGCGGATCTTTGTTAAAAGCGTAAATGAGAGGTTTGTGGTCAGTATAAATTGTAAAATTTCGTCCTTCTAGGAGATGCCGGTAGTGTTTAACTGCTAAATAAATCGCTAACAGCTCCCTGTCGTAAGGACTGTATTTTCGTTGTGCTGGACTAAATTTTTTACTCATGAAAGCCAGAGGTTGCCAATCTTTTCCGATTTTTTGTTGTATTACTGCTCCCATAGCGTTATCGGAGGCATCAGTAGTTAGAGCTAACTCAGCCTGAGGGTCCGGATGAGCTAAGAGTGTAGCTCGGGATAAACTTTTTTTTGTTTTTTCGAAGCTTGTTTCGAAAGCTTGTTCTAAATCTTGAGTCCATATAATGGGTGCTTTCTTTTTTTTAAAAGTGCCAGATAGTGTTTCATTTAACTTGGCTTGGTCCTCAGCTGCCCCAGGAATGAATCTTCTGTAGAAGTTTAACATTCCTAGGAATTGACGCATTTCTTTAACTGTCTTGGGTTTTGGGAAATTTTCTATTACCTTCACTTTTTCAGGCAGAGGTTTGGTTCCTTCTGCTGTAACCAAATATCCTAAGAACTTTACTTGGTTTTCCCCGAAAATGCATTTTGTTTGATTTATAATTAGGCCGTATTTGTCTAAACGCTGGAATACTTCCCGTAGATGTGTTTCATGTTCTTCTTCTGATTTAGATGCCACGAGGATATCGTCAATATATGTATAGCAAAAATCTAGTCCATGCAAGACTTCGTTAATGAAACGCTGGAATGTTTGAGCTGCGTTGCGTAATCCAAAAGGCATACATTTGTATTCAAAAAGGCCGAAAGGAGTTGCAATTGCCGTTTTGGGAATATCTTCTTCATGTACAGGTATTTGATTGTATGCTCTAACCAAGTCTAAGGTTGAAAATACTCTTTTGCCTTCTAACGTCTGCGTGAAATCTTCTATGTGAGGTATTGGATATCTGTCTGGTACGGTTCTTGCGTTTAATTTTCTATAATCTCCGCAAGGTCGCCAAGAATTTTCTTTTTTGGGTGCCATATGGAGAGGAGAGGCCCAGGGGCTTTTTGAAGGTTGAATTATCCCTTCGTTCAGTAAAAGATCGAACTCAGCTTTGGCTGCTTTTAATTTGTCGGGAGCTAAACGGCGTGGGCGGCATCCTTCTGGTGGACCTGCCGTGGTTTTGATGTAGTGGACTGTTGAGTGTCGGGTTTCTTTTCTGACTCCGCCTAATTTAGTTATGTCGGGAAATTCCGCGAGAAGGTTACGGTATTTTATCCGTTTTGGTAAAATTTTGATGGAGCAGATGTTCCCCTTCTCACCAACGGGCTTAAGTTTTTGTGTAAAAAGTCCTGTTTTCCCGTCGATTAGTCGTCCTTTTTGTAAGTCTGGAAGCAGGTGGTAAAAAGATAGAAAATCAGCGCCGATGAGTGGTTGTGTGACATCTGCTATGATAAACCGCCAAAGGAATGTTCTCCTTAGTCCAAAATTTGGTTCCAGCGTTATTTGTCCAAAGGTGTGTATAATCGTTCCATTAGCTGCGTAAAGTTGATATGCGCTTGACCAAAGCGGACCTTGGACTAATTTGCGAGGATAGACGCTGACATCTGATCCCGTGTCTATTAGGTATGGGACTTTGGTTTTGATATCTGTGATTATGAGGCGGCAAGTATGAGGATTCGAGTCATTTGCCGCCATTAATGACTCTCCTCTTCGTTTTCCTTTTTGAATTTGCAAGGTTGTTGGCATTTATTTGCTTTGCTTCCGAAACGCCGATGGTAGTAGCAAATTTCTTCGTTCTCTTGATTTGTTCGACTCTGAGATCTACTTTGTGATCGCCTTCTAGGCGACCAATTTTTGGATCGACTTTTTGATCGATAAAATTGCCTGTTATTTAATTTTGCAATTTGTTCCGTTAGTTTTTTTATTTGGTCCTCCAAAGTTTGTTTCTCAGTGGTGCTGTTTGTAGTGGCTGCTACAGATCGGCTAGTTACTTCAGCTATTCGGTCGGCTTGTTCAGCAACTTCTTCCAGTCTGTCTTCAGTCCTTGTCGTGAGTATGACTTGCATTTGTGAGGGCAGTCGTCCTATCCATAAAGTGCGGAGGAGTTGTTCTGGCACATTTGATCCGGCGAGTGTTCGTAAATGCCGTAAGAACTGCGACGGTTTTCTATCGCCAAGTTCTTCGTGTTCTAGTAACTGGCGGGTCCGTTGTTCGTGAGTAATCGTTAGTCGTTGTATTAGTGCTTTTTTTATTGCTTTATACTTTCCGGCTTCCGGGAGTTGCGTGATTATGTCTCTCACTTCCCGAGCGTACTTGGTCTCAATGTGTGCTATTACGTATAAATACTTTGTTGCGTCTTGCGTTATTCCTCCAAGTGCAAATTGCCCTTCAAGTTGAGCGAACCAGAGTTCTGGTTCCTCTGGCCAGAAAGGAGGTGCCTTTATTGCAAGGCGGCCAATATGTTGGTTATCTCCGTCCATATCGGGGTCACCAATTTGTGGTATTTTTAACAAATTTTTATTTAATTTCTTTTACAATTTTGGGGCGCCAAGCTATTCTTGGCGAAGACTTAGTAAATCGCAAATTCCTTAGTCTTTCTCCTCTACTATTATATGGTTCAGTCTGAGTTCCCCTGGAACGTTTATTGGATGAACGAGGTGTTCTCGGAGGAGAGGAACAAGGCGTTGCAGGGATCGGAGAAAATGTCCTTGCTGTTATATCTATCGGGATGAGTCTCCAAGGAAGGAATTGGATAATCTTTCGAGGATCAGTTGGCATCTGGAAGGTCTCGAGGATCCCGATGATCTGGAAGGTCTCGGGGATCTGGAAGATCTTGAAGATCCCGAAGATCTGGAAGGTCTCTTTGTTCCGGCAGATCTCGAGGATTCAGGGGATCAGGAAGATCTCTGTGTTCTCGAGGATGCCGAGAATCCGAAAGGTCTCGGTGAACTCGAAGATTCCGAGGATCTGGAAGGTCTCGATGATCTCGAGGATTCCGAGGATCTGGAAAGTCTCGATGATCTTGAAGGTTCCGAGGATCTGGAAGGTCTCGGGGATCTGGAAGATCTCGAGGATCTCGAAGATCTGGATGGTCTCGGTGATAAGGTATACCACAAGGGTTTTCAAAAAGGACAAAAGGATAACTCACTAAGTAGCTAGAAGCTATTTCAGCGAGGTTACAAGTTGGTTGGAAAGTCGTTGACCGCATCTTCCTTTATATACTTCCCAATGTTTTTCAATAGCGAGAAAATTATCTTATCTGTCGCGCCCTTCAGCGGCATAAATTAAGATTGAGATTAATTATTTATTGAGATTGCGCCAACTTCATTACGCTGGTCAGCGCTTCCCGAGATCGCGCTCGATGTGGCGAGCGTCAGGGACGCCACAATAATATTAATTAATTTAATATTAATTTAATATTAATGTATAACGTTAAATTGAGGATTTTTATATCTTAATTATATTGTCTTGGAGGGTCATTATTTTCTTTGATTATTTTATAGGAAATTTTATATAGACCTTTTATTAATTTCAATTGTTCTTTTTCAGATTTCTAATGGTGAGGATCTACATATAAGAGAGGGTCTACGTGGAGGAAGAAAAAGAAGATGTTTCAAACCAATAATTTGTGCTACGAGATTCCAGCGATATATATATAAACGTTCTTATTATTATATTTTTGTTTATTTCTTTGGTTCAACAAAATGTTTTATAAATTGATTTTATTTCATAAAAGGTTCTTATTAATTCCTGATTAATACATACTGTATTTATTTAATAAATTCTGTATGTCATAAAGAATAGTTAGGGGACTTTTATTTATCCGATAGTCTCAACAGAGGCAGATATAGATTTTAATTTATTTAATTTATTCTCTTGAGTTTTAAATTATTATATTTATAAATTTTATTGATGATTATCAGATACATTTTGTTGTTCCGTTTTGTGTATTTATGTATATGTCTTATTTAATAGTTAGGTTAGTAGAATATAGTTATTTTATTTCATTATATATGTATATATATATATACGTTAGTAGAGTTAATTATAATCAAATATATGTATGGTATATGTATATTTTGAGTAATATTTAAATCTTATAGTTTTTCTAAATAGTAATGGGAATGTTAAACGCGAAATTTCGGATATGTGTATATATAAGAGGCGGTATTTATGCATATTTAAAAAAATGTAATGTTATTTTAATAAATCTGTTGGTCGTGGTATTAGAGTTTATTATTAAAAGTGTCATATGTAAGAGTTATAATTTTTTGAATGTATTGTACGTTTATTCTCTGTTATTTATTCGTAAAATAATGGGTACATATTTTTGTTAAGTGGCTTTTTATGAATATATATATATATATATATATATATATATATATATATATACATGTTCACTTGCATATATACATATATATGTATACCTTTACGACCTTGAATTTGGGTAATTTTATTTAAGTTGTTAATAACACTGTTATAAGGGTGATTTTATTTAATTTTCACGCAGAGTTTATTCCATTAATTATTCGTATTAAGCATTCTTGCTTGTAAATCAAGTCTTTGCGTCTCCTTTTATATGCTTAGGTCCTTAAGTTTATATTATCAATAATCATTTAGAAAGGGCCTTGTGAAACAATTCTATTAATATTAATCGTTGAAGGTTTTAATTTTTACTTATAAGAGTGTTTCTTGTCTCTACTGGAAAATATGAGATTGCTACATTTGGCTTATATTGATAGATTTTCCTTTACAGATTCTTGAGATTGGAGATCTATATACGAGTTTACACGTATAAGGGGGACGTGAATTAAACGCGAAAATATTCTATATTAATATTTGAAGGGTGTGGATTATACACGGTGGGCCATTTTAATCGATGCACTTGAATATCTCGAAAACAGCACTCTTCAGAAAGAAATGTTTCAAACAAAAATTGTAGGGTGTGAAGGGGGACATAAGATGGTAGCATTGGTTTGACCTTGGAAAGTCATTTGAAGGTCACATAAAAGTCACCTTCAATTTCTTAAATTGAATCCACTATTTTTCATTACATATTCTTGTAGCTTATCTCGAGAGCTTTCCAAAACACTACAGACAAATGTTTTTTCATTAAATACTTTTTGAGTTATAAGGCTTCAAAGTTTGCAGTACTTCGATATAAAATGCAAAATATCTCGTAAAATATTTAGTTTTCGGTAGTCTTACCCTAATACTTTTATGCACAGGATAATGAGACAAAACTATTTGTGCAAAGAAAACGCATGATTGTTCATAACAAAAAGTGCATTGCAAATTACACATTTTTTATCATAAACAATCATACGTTTTCTTTGCACAAATAGTTTTGTCTCATTATCCTGTGCATAAAAGTATTAGGGTAAGACTACCGAAAACTAAATATTTTACGAGATATTTTGCATTTTATATCGAAGTACTGCAAAATTTGAAGCCTTATAACTCAAAAAGTATTTAATGAAAAAACATTTGTCTGTAGTGTTTTGGAAAGCTCTCGAGATAAGCTACAAGAATATGTAATGAAAAATAGTGGGTTCAATTTAAGAAATTGAAGGTGACTTTTATGTGACCTTCAAATGACTTTCCAAGGTCAAACCAATGCTACCATCTTATGTCCCCCTTCACACCCTACAATTTTTGTTTGAAACATTTCTTTCTGAAGAGTGCTGTTTTCGAGATATTCGAGTGCATCGATTAAAATGGCCCACCGTGTATATACGCATCGGAAGGATAATTGATCTTACATTTTACGATATTTCAACTAGAGCTTAAATCTATTCTACGTAAGTATATAATTTCTCCTTTTTTTTTATTCATATATTGTTTTTTTTCTTTCTCCTTTTTTTTGTTAACAAAATGAATCATTATCAAATCCGATCGATTATTCGAATAATGAGAGATACTCGTAAGTATGTATATACTTTATATTTGAAATTCTTTACATTATTATGGTTTTATGATTTTTAATATAGTTAATTTAAGTTTGTTCAATAAATTTCCAATGATAATGGTTAGGTTCATTTTGTTAGATTTTGTCTATATATATAATATATATATATTATAATATATATATATATATATATTCGCTATTTCCGGTTTTACGGTTAGTTCCACTAGTATAACGAAATTTTATAGAGAGTAATAATAATATGATAATATTATAACATTTTACTGATATTTCTTTATAATTTTCAGGTATATTGTAGCGACTTTCAATGAGTGTACTACACATATGCTGTCAGCGCGGGACAGATATATATATATAAACGTTATTATATAATAATAGTAGATAAAAATTACGATATAGATGTAGTTTTTGAAATTTTAATATGCGATATAGTATAATATAAGGATTTGAAAAATTCTTTATTGCGGGATGTAACACCTCCCCCCTTAAAGAATCAAAATCCGATAGTTTTCAGAGGATTTTGATTTAGGGAGATTGAGTGGAGTTATCTAAAGTATTTATATGTTCTCTCAAGTGAGAATAGGTTATAGGTATATTTACTTGTTTGGCGTTTTCCTCAAGTTGTGACTTCTTCCTAAGAGGTTTAACGGGGGTCGGCTCCTGGGTGATTACATCTGGTGGTGCTGTGGCTTCTATATTTATAGTCTGATGGGCCGGTTTCTCAGGGGATGATGTTCCTCCAGAGTTGTTATTCCGTTGTTTTTCAGAGTCCCGAGCCAAATGAAGTAACAAATTTGCGAGTGAGCTCCATAATGCTCCGAACAGGTGAATACTACATCCATAGACAGTATGTAGGGCGTATCCGTGGATGATAGTGTCGATTGCAAGTTTCACTAGTCGGATGATCATAAATACGCCGACTATTCCGGCTGTTGCAGAGCCGAAATTTATAAATCCTTTCCATATTCTTGAGGCAGTACTTTCCACTATTTTATTCAAGGAATTTTCGTCTAACAAATTGTAAACTGATATTCCTTCAGTATTCATAGAATGTCCAGTCAATCCTCTGGCTACCGCATTAAGCAGCGCTGGTTTCTCTGCAGGAAACATAATATGACTCCGTAATTTTTCAAGATCTTCATCTGAGTATATTCCGCTCACTGCAAGGGGTCCGGGAGTTAGATATCTCCACGTTAGAGCGGGCATAGGCTTCAATTGGTCTGGGGGTAATTGCCTAATTTGGATTTCAGGTGTAATTTGGATCCAAGTATCCTCGATGCGATACAAGGTGGGTAATTCGATGCTGCATTCGCGCTCATTGCCGATTTTAGTAACAATCCTTGATTTCGGTGTGATAAATAAAGATTCATTACTGTCACGGGTAATTCTATATAACATTTTCCCGTCTTTCTCACCTTTACCTCAACAGGTATGCATTTAATTATCTGTACGGCTTCTCCAGTGGTCACAGCCATGTATCCTGGTCCTTTCATAAGCCGATAGGCAAATTCGTCAGGTTGAAGTGTAGCGAACGACAGCGCGTTCATTATTACTTGCCTTTCCAACTCACATTTTTGTAAAATGACATTATTATACAGGGATGTCATTTGTTGTCTAACATGTTTCTCGATATACACGAATTTAGAATTCATGTAAGTGAATATATCGAGATTGTTCACAGGTATTGTTCCTCGAGTGGCAAATGTATTTCCCGGTTTCGCTTCCAGGATAAATAATTTTGGATGTTCGGTTCGTAAAAGAGTATAACCACACAGCGGCATCTCTGTGGTTGTCATGAGAGCGAAGGTGATTTCTTGGGTGACCAAACTATAGATAACAGGGGCTTCAGAAGTTTCCTCTGTAATTTTATTGGCGGGTCCTTCATACAGGACGTCGTATTGATGAAAATTGCAGGTGGTAGTTGGTATAGATTTCCAGAAGGTGTATCCATCATCTGCATCTAGGCAAAAGCCATCGATGAGATCACAGGTTGTACCGGATTTTAATTTAATTTTTCCGGTATTTAGCTGGATAGGAACGTAGGAGGATTTTAAGGAAATTTTTACGGCTGCTTGGACGACGACGTCGTCCCATGTTCCGTATGGATCGTTATACATATTGAGCTCCTTTACAGTATCCGTCAACTTGCACACGACCAGCTATAGTAATGCTTCGGTATGTCGTGTGGTTAGCTTTTATACCGGTAACAAGATTGCCGTTGCCAAAGGAAAGTGTTCCATCTTGGAGCATTCTCAGGCATTGAGAGTATCCAGTTTCATGCACATAGTCGACTCTCCCATTATGAACTGCAGAAATATGCGAATGCATGCCGCAATGGTAGATATTTCGGGATATTTCGACTTTACACTGTATGACTTCGGTGTAGCTATAATCGGATAGTTGGAGTAATTGGATATGGACATCTGTGGTATTAGGTTTTCGTATGTTTAAGTCACATTCGCCAACATCAAGTAAAGAGACAGCTGTTATATTAAGGTGTCGTCCACCACAATCAAATCCAATTAATGCGACGGTTTCGCCTAAGAGGATTAGTAGGATTAGAGGCTTCATGGTAGTCTGAAATTATTACAGTTCCGATTTGATGAGTATATAAATAGATATATTAATTTTTGCGTACATAGATGTCGAATACATTATAGATAAGTGCATGTGGTTAACAAATTTGGTAATCTTACAACTAAATGAGTACATATTCATAATAACAGGATATAGTTTATAATTAAATATATATATATATGTATGTGTATATAAGGGTTTTCGATTCTAACAGAAAAATTATATGGATTTTTTTTCCTTTTTTTTTTATAAAATTTTTTGTATATATTTTCCTTTTTCTCTTTTGCTGAATATATTTACACGTATATAAATATGTGTATTTTTATAATTTTTAATCATACATGTATATATATATATATATATTTGTTTTCTTAACATCGCATATAAGTGTGGATAGTTGTGTTACGGTATTGATTTATATAACTTATAATGGTTGAGTATAGATTATGTCGGCAGGACAGTGAAATGAGGAGTGCATTTTAAAATTTTAATTTGACAAAGATTCTGTCAGAGTTTCTAAGTCATTGGGGTCACTCCTCCTTTCTGCTATTCCATATTCTAAATCTAAGGTACCAGAATTGACGGATAGTCCCACCGATCGTTTATAAGTGTCCTCCCGATTTGCTCTAATTACTTTTTCTACGAATATATGGTAGGCTCGGAGGCACTTTGCGCACTCATTGAGAGGGCGGCTTTCACGACACGGTTTTCGACAGAGTTTGCATTCTTCAGACGGTACAGTTCCGTACTGGAACACGTGTGAATAACGAGTTAGGACTTTATTATAGACCTCAGGGTTATAACAATTGGTACATATAATATATGTGCTATCTGAATTTAATACATCGTGTGTCATAATAGTGACGCATTTTACATATAGACTATTAAAAAACGAATCATCCAGTAGAGGATGTGTTGGTGTTTTTAATTTCAATAGTGGGCACATTTTGCACCTTGTCCCTTTTAGGCCCGTAAGCCCTGCCTGTGCGTTCTGCAAAAAGCGAAAGCTTCCAATGAGTTTATATTTCCTCCATGGTTTCTTTCATATAAAGCTCGTTCGAGATAGGAGAAAATACACTCGGTGCAGTGCAGGATGGGACGGACAGTTTCCAAGGTGGGTTTACAGTATTCACAGGTAGGAAAGCTTAGGTTACCGTAAGTTACCCAGTGGCAGATTACTAAATCGGGTTTGATTCTAAGTTGTCTAAGTCTATAACAAGGACAACACATGCGGGTGGGGGTGCGGGTTTTACCGACATATCTTCTATAGAATATGATCTTTCGACAATGCGCCTTATGAAAGTTTGGAAAGTGTGAGGAAAATTGGTGAATGGGGTGGTTACAAGAAGGATCGTCGGCATTACTCATTATGAACCGAGCTGTCAACGGTTTCGGTTCGTTACAAATTCTTGCATATGTTCTCCTTGTGAGTAATGCAGGGTACACCTTCTGCAGTCCCACAATGATGTGCACAAGGCTACAGGTTGAGCACATATGTAACATCTAAAGAAAGAGTAATATGCTGGGGAGAAAATGGATACATAATGATAGTTAAGATATAAAAATTCTTCGATTTCGAAAGAGGCGCACGAGTAGCAATAAAGTTGGTCGGTGGAAGGGTTTTTATAAGCATTTAATTCTTCGTGTACAAACCGGTATAAGATACTATAATCTTCGTCAGATATCAGTTCCAATAGTAGATCCATTTAATTGGTTCCACTAGAGTGTTTCCCGTGTGCTAATTCTCTTTCTCTTTCTCCTTGTAAATAGCGCAAGAAACACCTTCTGCAGTTGGTTATCGGTGATAGTTGATACGTTATCATTGCACCGGCTGCATTTAGTCGTCTCTACGTGGGGGAAGTTTTCGGTTATGCTATGGTAGTTGATGCGATGTAGTGGAAAGTCAATATACTGTTGACATCTGTTACAGTAATAGTTTCCCGTTTCGCTACAGTAACCGTCAAATTCCTCGTGTACTACTACACAAGGGGTGTCTGAAGATGAGTGAGACAACATATTTATGAGGTTGTCGAGGAGGGTCCTTGTTCAATGGATGAGAGGTTATTGGGGGCGGTGTCTCGAAGAATTTGTATAAGGTTTCTGATACAGATGAGACAGGTGGAAAGGGGTCTGGCTATGGAGATTGGGCGTTGGCAATATATACACAGGGTTCGGTAGGGTGATTTTGAAGGTCTTCTGGGGTTCGAATTCTGGGAGGAAGGGGGTTTTGAGCAGGTGGTTGTGGGGGTTTTGATTTTTGTTGGCTAATTCCTTTGTTTTGTTTTTCAGGTTCACTGGGATTTCCTCGAGATCTTTGAGGTTTATGCGAGAATATGGATTCATCAGAAGAATACTCAGCGTCGTCGATAAGGAACAACGGAGCAGCTGGATTAGCAGGTGGGTTTCTAGATAGCGCATCAGCATTATTATTTAACGTTCCCTTCTTATATTGTATCTCATATTGATATTCTGATATTTTCGTTCTCCACTTCCATAGTCTGGACGAAGGATCCTTAACAGAATGCAACCAAACTAATGATTTATGATCGGTTACTATGGTGAATAATCTTCCGTACAGATATGGTCGAAAGTGAGTTACACAGTAAATAATGGCTAAACATTCTTTTTCTATTGTTGAATAATTTTGCTCTGCAGGATTCAAAATACGGGAAGAGTAGGCGACGGGGAGATCTTTTTCGATCGGTCCTTGGCTAAGGACCCCTCCTACTGCATATCCGGATGCATCAGTGGTCAATATAAATGGTTTGGTAAAGTCAGGATATTGAAAATAGGTTCAGAACTTCGCATCATCGCATGCTATCTTGAAAAAAAGCGTTTAATTCACGTCAGTACGCCGCATAGGCGTGCGTTATCCGAATTAAAAGCATTCATTTCTACTTAGTTCAGTATATCGCATCGTCGCATGCTATCTTGAAAAAAAGCGTTTAATTCACGTTAGTACGTCGTATAGGCGTGTGTTATCCGAACTAAAAGCATTCATTTTTGGCTAGTTCAGAACTTCGCATAATCGCATGCTATCTTGAAAAAAAGCGTTTAATTCACGTCAGTACGTCGCATAGACGTGCGTTATTCGGATTAAAAGCATTCATTTCTGGTCAGTTCAGTACTTCGCATCATCGCATACTATCTTGAAAAAAATCGTTTAATTCACGTTAGTATGTCGCATAGGCGTGCGTTATTCGGATTAAAAGCATTAATTTCTGGTCAGTTCAGTACTTCGCATCATCGCATGCTATCTTGAAAAAAAGCGTTTAATTCACGTCAGTACGTCGTATAAGCGTGCGTTATTCGGATTAAAAGCATTCATTTCTCCTTAGTATAGTAGTTCGCATCATCGCATGCTATCTTGAAAAAAAGCGTTTAATTCACGTCAGTACGTCGCATAGACGTGCGTTATTCGGATTAAAAGCATTCATTTTTGGTCAGTTCAGTACTTCGCATCATCGCATGCTATCTTGAAAAAAATCGTTTAATTCACGTTAGTATGTCGCATAGGCGTGCGTTATTCGGATTAAAAGCATGCATTTCTGGTCAGTTCAGTACTTCGCATCATCGCATGCTATCTTGAAAAAAAGCGTTTAATTCACGTCAGTACGTCGTATAAGCGTGCGTCATCCGGATTAAAAGCATTCATTTCTACTTAGTTCAGTATATCGCATCGTCGCATGCTATCTTGAAAAAAAGCGTTTAATTCACGTCAATACATCGCATAGACGTGCGTTATTCGGATTAAAAGCATTCATTTCTGGTCAGTTCAGTACTTCCCATCATCGCATGCTATCTTGAAAAAAAGCGTTTAATTCACGTCAGTACGTCGTATAAGCGTGCGTCATCCGGATTAAAAGCATTCATTTCTACTTAATTCAGTAGTTCGCATAATCGCATGCTATCTTGAAAAAAAGCGTTTAATTCACGTTAGTACGTCGTATAGGCGTACTTTATTCGGATTAAAAGCATTCATTTCTGGTTAGTTCAGTAGTTCTCATCATTGCATGCTATCTTGAAAAAAAGCGTTTAATTCACTTTAGTACGTTGCATAGGCGTGCGTTATCCGAACCAAAAGCATTCATTTTTGGTTAGTTCAGAACTTCGCATCATCGCATGCTATCTTGAAAAAAAGCGTTTAATTGTCGTTAATACGTCGCATAGGCGTGCGTTATCCGTACTAAAAGCATTCATTTCTACTTAATTCAGTAGTTCGCATAATCGCATGCTATCTTGAAAAAAAGCGTTTAATTCACGTTAGTACGTCGTATAGGCGTGCTTTATTCGGATTAAAAGCATTCATTTCTGGTTAGTTCAGTAGTTCTCATCATTGCATGCTATCTTGAAAAAAAGCGTTTAATTCACGTTAGTACGTTGCATAGGCGTGCGTTATCCGAACCAAAAGGATTCATTTCTACTTAGTTCAGTACTTCGCATCATCGCATGCTATCTTGAAAAAAAGCGTTTAATTCACGTTAGTATGTCGCATAGGCGTGCGTTATCCGAATTAAAAGCATTCATTTCTACTTAGTTCGCATTATCGCATGCTATCTTGAAAAAAAGCGTTCATTTCACGTTAGTGCGTCAAATAGGCGTGCGTTATTAGGATTAAAAGCATCCATTTCTACTTAATTCAGTAGTTCGCATCATCGCATGCTATCTTGAAAAAAAGCGTTTAATTCACGTCAGTACGTCGCATAGACGTGCGTTATTCGGATTAAAAGCATTCATTTCTGGTCAGTCCAGTACTTCGCATCATCGCATGCTATCTTGAAAAAAAGCGTTTAATTCACGTCAGTACGTCGTATAAGCGTGCGTTATTCGGTTTAAAAGCATTAATTTCTGGTTAGTTCAGTAGTTCGCATCATCGCATGCTATCTTGAAAAAAAGCGTTTAATTCACGTTAGTATGTCGCATAGGCGTGCGTTATCCGAATTAAAAGCATTCATTTCTGGTCAGTTCAGTACTTCGCATCATCGCATGCTATTGTTACGTCCCGCAACAAAAAAAATATTATAAGCATAAATTTTTTCTTTACTTTTCTATTTCTTTCCTTATTTCAATAATCAAATATTATTCAACTCATATTTTATTCAATATATACATATTAAACCATGATTAATTCTTTCGTTATTATATATATTCAACAAATAAAATCGTATACTAGTAGAACTAACCGCATAGCCAGACACATAATAGAAGTAGATTATATATATACACAAACTAAAGGAACAACAAAATGAACCTGACCATTGTTGTCAAAATTTATAAAAGGAAATACATAATGGAATTAAAAATCGATGCATACCAATATATTGATTTATTTATTTAAAAATAATTATACAATAACTCCCGATGACAGTAAATCATTTTGTTGAGCCAAATAAATAAGAGGAAAATACTTATGCTTACTCATATATTATTCATCGCTTTCTATAGAAGTACTATAGTATAGACTGACGTATATACAGTCTCCTTCCAACGTACATGCAAGGCTCCATCTGAAAAGAATGAATTATTCAATCTATATATACTGACAAGGTAATTATAATTTTAATAACTCTGTAGAAGCATCATTTAAGTAGTTAAGAATGATTATTACATTGATAATCTAAATATAAAATATAAAAACTAAAGCAAATATGCACGAACCTATACATGAGACTTTTAGAAATATAAATCTTAATAATTCAATCTTACAAAATGAATATAAAGCGCGAATATAAAATTAATAAATGATTTTCATAAAAGTACCTACGCAAGTTTCAATATAGAATATGCATGATCGAATTAGCAACTGTCTCGAAAGGAAATACTTACGAAAGAATATAGCAGAGTAAAAGGCACCACATAATAGTAACGCCAAGACTTATACTCGCAGTCGTGGTCGTCTAATTGTCTGAAAATAAATTTAATAAGGAATATAAATGATCTTAAATAAAACTAATAATTAATATTAATAAATTCATAACGAAATTATATGCTAAACGACTTGTATGATATTTCAAAATTATTAAAGTCAATAAGAAATGAATATAAGAATAAATGAATAAATTTTATACTTAACTCTTTGTCTCATGCAAAAATTATAAGAGCCTTATAATGCTCGACCAAGGTCAGCCTCGCATGATTCGTTATCTCCCCTTCATCCGGTGTGCATAGCGTCATGCGTAGCTGCATCATCCAGCTTAGTATACGGCCTAGAGAATAAGAGTTATAAATGAGGAGAATGAATATAAGAATATAACTTTAGAAGAGACAGTATTAAACCAGCCAACGAATGGTAATAAATTAATAAGAGACATGCAACTAATTAATAAAAATTAAAGGAGAGAACATGTGCATATAAGAACAATTATTCTCAGGTATTAAAATTATTTTAATCCATTTAACAAAGCCTATGTAGAAAAGACAATCAATATGCATATAACTGCTCATGGTACATTAAAAATTTATAACGAGAATAAAAATAGCATGCGAGAATTATAATGCGTTAAGACAGAGCGGACGCGCGATTTATCTCCCCTAATGTTTTTCGCGCCGGCCGACTTATCTCCCCCTCGGTATGCGAGTCTTATATGAAGAAGACTTCGAAGTGAAAAGTCTTTCAAGCGTGAAATAAAATTAATCCAACATACTGTGCGTTACATATGTAACTTTTGTAACACATATACATATGCAAATTTAAAAATTACAATGATACAATTTGAACATAGAGCAAAAATGAAGATACAATAAAATAGAATATTATAATTTCATATACTCACTGACAGTAAAAGAAATGATTTAAACATTATAAAAAATAACGCATATATACATATATATATGTGAATATTCAACGTCATATGCGAATAAATTATTTAAGCTTATAAGAGCGTCGCAAATAAGTTGAAGCGCAACTTATCTCCCCTTCATGTTTGTTATCTCCCCTATTGTCTCGAGCCCAAGTATTAAGACCAAGAGGACTTAAGAATAATAGCCCAAGAGTATAATAGCATGCATATGATTTGTTCTCAATCTCAATAAGAATATTACTAAGTCTTTAATACTTATTAATATTGCTAATTAATAATATAAATATTTAAAGCTCTTAAACGA
>NW_020229573.1:23047-57819 GCF_003227725.1 Camponotus floridanus
ATTTCAAATGATTATCATTTGATACAAATATAAGGCATAACTATAGAGTAGCGAAAAATTATAGAAATATTCCGAAATCATTGAAATATTTAATATACTTTATCTAATATAATTTTATCTAATATAATTTATCTAATATTTCTTTATTTAATATAATTTAATTCTTTAAAGAATTGAAGGATAAAATAAATGAAATATATACCACAAAATATATACTATATGTTTTAAAGATAACTAAAAAATGTATATTATAAATGATTATCTGATGCAAATATAAAAAACCATTACAATTAGAGAGTGAAGAAAACTTGCAGAAATATTTCGAAGACGCTAAGATGTTTATTTCAATATACAATTCTTAGTCATATATAATTAGACGAATTATATTTTATAATTATAATTTATTGACTTCAATAATAAAACTAAAATGAATCAAAAGAGATAATTCTACAAAAATATTGGTATTGCTTCTTAGAAATAAAGATGTTACAATAATAGTTTTAAAAAAATAATAATTGATCGAATACATGCATCCGCACAAATAGTATTCTAATATTATATCATTCCCTACTTAAAGAATAATTTATTTATTTTAATTTTAAATTACTAATATTAACGATTTATTTTAAATTATTAACATTTTATAAAATTCTCGACACTTTTCTTGTGGAAAACTATGAAATTTAATTATGTTTGATTTGAGAAACAATTTTTTTATCTTCTACTTTTATTCATTACCATGCATAATTTGAATGCAACCATTGTTATATAACTGCCATATAATTTTAGCAATAACATTTTAAAGTATTTAGAAAATATTTAAAAAAATTTTTTTTAATTTATAATAAATAATATTTTATATTTTAAAATTAATTATTGCATTTGGAAATCAACAATGTGAAAAGTATAAAGTATCAGAACATAATGATGGAATGATAAGGCAAAAAATGAGAAGAGTAGGCCGTTTATTACAAACATTAAAATATAAATATCCTGAAATTACAGACTTTGCTTCAATTTATTTCCCACGATATAGCAGTGCCTGCATTGAAGCAATTAACACATTAGCAGGTTTATCTTTATGTGGAAAATTTTATAAAATTCCATCATTAGCATCATCATTTGGAGGTTTAGTAAAAGAACTTGGAAAAATTTTGATTAACAGATTTATTAGAAAAGAAGAATACGATAAAAAATTACTTGCTGAAGATTTTTTAAAAGTATTTTCCGAAGACTTTACAACACATATTACTAAAACAATATCCGAGACGATGAATCAAAATAAAAGACGTAAAAAAATTGTTTTGCCCTCAAAATCAGATATAATTAAACTTCATAACTTTTTACAAGAAAAACGTCGATCAGCTTACAATAATTTAAAAGAAGAATTTTCTTATGAAGCATGGGTTACACTTATGAAAGTAACATTGACATCAGTACAAGTATTTAATCGTCGTAGAGCTGGAGAAATACAAAGAACACATATTGAAGATTACAAGGCTTACGAAGGAATTAATTATCAAACTAATGAAGCGTATGAAGCACTTTCAACACATGCCAAAGAGATAGCGAAAAAATATGTTCGTTTTACACTAAGAGGTAAACTTGGACGAACGGTACCAGTTTTATTGACAGGAGAATTGAGAGATTGCATAGATATGATATTAAAGCATAGAAAAGCTGCTAAAGTTTCACGAAATAATCCATATTTATTTGGTCTTCCTTCTCTTGTAAAGGATAAATACAGACATCTTTTGGCATGTGATTTGTTGCGACAATACGCAGTCGAATGTGGTGCTGAAAATCCTGAAACTTTGCGAGCAACTGAATTACGAAAACATATAGCGACAATGTGTATTAATTACAATTTATCGGAAAACGAAATCTCATCACTCGCAAATTTTATGGGTCATGCTGATAAGATACATATGGTTCATTATAGGCAACCTATTATACAGAAAGAAATTTTAGAAATCTCGCAGTATTTAGAAGCGGCACAAGGAATTGATCATGATGAAGATGATAGTGATAATTCAGATTCTGAATCTTCAGAGCTTAATAGAGATAATTGTCATGGCAATAATGATGTCAATAACAATGATGAAGATGAATCATTTAATGAAATACATAATGATAACAATGAACAAACTCAGAATTTACAAGAAAATACTTTCAAAGGTTTGTTTATTTTTATATTTATTGTTATAATTATTTTTAAACACTGATTATTGTGTTTATCTTTTTTCTTGTCTTTTTAGTTCACTCTAATCGTACACGATGGACTAAAGATGAAAAACGCGTGGTTCTTGATGCTTTTGGATATTATCTTGAAAAAGATGAAGCAGAACTACCTACTTTTATTCAAATTGGAAATCTTATTAAAAAGTATCCTTATATATTAAAGAGATGAAATATGACTACTATTAAAACATGGTTACATGATGAAATGTGACTACTATTAAAATATGGTTACTAAAAACGTAATAATTTAGATGTAACATATTATAAAGAATTATTTAGAATTTATTAGAATTTATTATGTAGTAAATATAATAAATATTAAAATATGTTAGATATATTTGATGCTATATTAGAATATAATTATATAATATTAAATTACTATAAAATATTAAATTCAAAATCAAATGTTTAACCTCGATAATAAACAAAAACTAATTATATTTATAGAAACAGTGTTTTCATATAACATACTAAAATATATTATATATATGTAATATTTATAAAAAAATACAATTTAAACGCAAACAATTATATATATTATACAATTTTGTGATACGATTTTTGTATGTGTATTTATACTTATAACATATTTATACTTTGTCAATAATGTTAGCACTATTTTAAGTATGTTATATGAAAACACTTATATTTCTCTAAATATAGATTTTGTTTATTATTGAGATTAAACATTTCATTTTGAATTTAATATTTTATAGTAGAAGTAATATTTTATAGTGTACTTATAACATATTTATACATTGTTAATAGTGTTAGCACTATTTTAAGTATGTTATATGAAAACACTTATGTTTCTCTAAATATAATTAGATTTTGTTTATTATTGAGATTAAACATTTGATTTTGAATTTAATATTTTATAGTAATTTAATGTTAAATAATTATATTCTAATATAGCATCAAATATATTTAATATATTTTAATATTTATTATATTTACTACATAATAAATTCTAAGTTTATAATATGTTATATGACGTGATATGATAAGTTATATGTTATTTCATTTATATTATTATTAAATTATTTAAGTTTTTAAATTTTTTTTTAAAGCATGAAGATTACGAAATATATACAGTATGACTTTATTGTATGTGCAATTTTTAAAGTATATATACTTTAATATTTTCTATACATTCCAAGAGCAATACACGTTCTTTGGTCCAGCCATACAGAATTAAATTATGTTAAACTCTGAAAATCCAGAATCTGAAATATCACTATCATACTCTTTTAACATTACAAAGATTTCTTATCAAAAAAATTAATTATCAAATATGTGAAACACTTGCTGGAGCAACCATATTGTACACGTTACACGTAATGCATACATTTTGCTTTGAAACGTATTACAATATATCCAAAAATGTTTTTTGATGTCTTGCTTCCTGAGAATTTCCTGTAATAATATATTAATTATATTAATTATTATATGCACATAATTATTTGTATCAATATTAAAAAAATTATTATAAATTCGATTTTTGTAAATATGAAATATTATAGAGCAATTGTTTATTATAAAGAAACAAGTATTGAAAAATATTTCTAAAATTTTTTTATATATTAACATATATCATTATATAGAATATTAATTTTTAGAACTTATTTTCAAATAAATTTATATATAAGTATAATCGCGAATATTTGTATAATTTTAATAACAAAGCTTTATTTAAATTTTCAATTTTATTATTACATTGTACGTTACATGTGCTGTGACATTCTGTTTCTATCATTGACTCTTGACTTATTAACGAATATAGCGCTTCATTTTGATCCTGCTGATGTGATGCATGTAAAGTACTATTCAAAAACACAGTACCTGCATCTTGTATTATATTACTCACAATATTGCAGTCAATAATCTCATTATCATTATTTATTCCTATTTTATTCGATCCTGTTTCCGGAGAATTTCCTGTAATAATATATTAATTATATTAAATATTATATGCATATAATTATTTGCATCAATATTAAAACATAATTATTATAAATTCGATTTTTGAAATTATGAAATATTATAGAGCAATTATTTATTATAAAAAAACTAGTATTAAAATATATTTCTAAAATTTCTTTATATATTAATATATATCATTATATAGAATATTAATATATTATTAAATAAAAGAAAATAAATTTTCAAGTATCTGAACATAAAATGTTTTCTTCTAACTTTATAACAATTCGCACATATTTAAATAAAAGTTCATGTCATATTAATGTAAATTTACAATTAATTATACGTTATAGAATTTCTCTAACCAGATGTAAACTCTTTGAAGAGACATGCATATATATATATAAATTATTTTTTAGATTATTGAAATTGTAGATTGTAAATAATACGCAATATTTAAATTAAAAATCAAAAGAGAGATATTCTTTTGATCTCATAAATGTATAAGCATTTCATCAATCAAAACATAAATATTTTCTTATATACTTTTCACACAAAGAGAAGAAAAATTGATTTTTTTTATAACCACATATATTTAATTGTAAGAAATGCTGGAGCAACCATATATGAAAATAAAAATATAAATTTATATAAAATAGAAATTAGAATAAAAAATTAGAATAGAAATTAAATTAGAAATTTATAAATATATTATATTCATATTAATATTATATTATATTAATGCAAAATATAATATAATTATTATGTCTATACTAACAATAAGACACAATAATCTTAATATAAGGCATAATACTTGAAATAAATAGAAATGTTTGTAAAACATTTGTATATATGTATATATATTATATATCTAATAAAATATTATGAGCTCTTTCATATAATACATAGGATGTAAAAATTATTAACATTTAACGTATTATGATTTATAAATTTAGTATTAACAATAATATGAGATAATCATGCATACATTTTAAGAATGGACAATGCTATGTGTTGTAGAAATTTGACAATTCATAACTTCCATATAAATTCTAAATAATATAATAATCACACATTTTTAAAAACATTTTTTATACTTGTATGTATATGAAAAGAAGCAAAATTTATATGTATATTTAAACAGATTTTATGTCTGATATTTGTAAATATAAGAATAAGTAAATGTTATAACTAAAATTTAATAAATTACTAAAAAACTGCTAAAAAAAATAGCAGTATAAAAAATGTTTTACTATGCAATAAAATAGGAACTAACTTTTATTAAATAAAAATAAAAAACAAATAATAATTTTACCTTCACTTGAATTTCCAAATAAGACTGGTTTACGATGCAATTGTGAGACACGATGAAGTATAATGTTAGGTACATTAGCTGCTAATGATTGTTTAATGCTATCAAGTACATTATAATTTTCTGTAAAAACAAATATATAATAATTATATTACAAATTATTTTTCTAATTAATGTTTCTCATAAGATATTTCTAATATTTGTGTCATGTAAATTTATAAATATTTTATAAATATTTTTAAAATTTATTTGCATAGTTATATGTAACTGTTAAGTGAAATAATAATTATTACTTATATTACTATTTTATCTATATTACCATATTCTAAACATCATAAAATAAAATTAATCATAAAATTAACCTTACTTACTATGTCGGGCTAAGATACGACAAGCATATCTTCTACCTTTATATTTTGCTACATACATATCTTTTTTCTGTATTACATCTTTTGTATTGCATATGTAATATATTCCATCGGTAAAAACAATAAGTGTAAACATTATTAATTATTATGTAAATTTGAATCACCACGTGTGGTCTTGGACGAATGTTCATGAATAAACAAGTTTCAACAAAATTCTATTTGGACTATACTTTCAAGCATCTGCTTTATCAGAAGGAAAAAATATTTATTTTTTTTTTAATTGATAGATGGTCTAAAGTATTTATAATACTAAATAAAGTATATTCCGCACAAACTCAAATTTATAATGATTACTTTAGGCAAATTACGTTTATGACTTGTTGCGTCATAACAGTATATCCAACATTAAAGCTGCGTATGATAAATTGTTTTATAGAGGATTTACATTGCGTTCGATTTTTGACATGTGATTGTGACATATAATATCCAATAAGAAAATTGTTTCACACTCTTATTGAATATCGGATTTTTAATCCGTCGAAAATAAAACGCAGTGTGAATCTAGCATTGTGCGTTAAAAGCGTCGTTTTACCTTTGTCATTTAATAAAAGTTGAACAAAGATAGAGCTCTCTTAGCGTTAAAAGCATGGACATAATATACATGAATCCTGCATGTCTTTTGTTTTGCCATTTAATAGATTGTAGCCAATATCTAGAAAAAGAACGAAAATAGAGGGGCTCGTTTCCTCTCTCTCTCTCTCTCTCTCTCTCTCTCTCTCTCTCTCTCTCTCTCTCTCTCTTTTGTTTTTTTTTGTAATTCGTCTGTGCAGAAAGAGACAAAGAATAGAGGGATCAGATTACATATGTTTTGACTTTCTATAATGTTGCCTTCACTTTTTTGGCCATATGCGGGGTCCATATATATTACGTCCATGGTTAAAAGCTTAAAGTGATATCTGAATGCGTCCTAAAATTTCTGTATTGCTTCTTCACACAGGACACAATGTATTACGCACGGTAAAATGTGACGAATAGATTATAGATTAAGTTATCAATTATTTTCCTCTCTTATATGAAAACTTTAAACAAGTTTATATTTATGAGCTGGTTAATATAAAATATTTTTAAGTTGTTTTTGGCTAAAACATTGTCCTTTGCCGTGCGTAACACATCACATTTGTATACAGAAGTCATGTTTCACTAAAAAATTTGGATTTTAATCTTATAAATTTTATTATATATAGGCCTATATAGTTTGTACCGATTATTTATTACTCGTATCAAGTAGCACTTGAATTAAATAGCCAATAATATCTATGTAATATATATACAATTTTCATATGCTTTCACGTTGTCTCTTACGATATTGTTTATATCTCTACGTGTTGTAGTGTCACATTATTGACTGTCAAAAAGAAAATTTTACAAATTTTCTATATTATAACTAAACGTGTAATGTTTATGTGTTTTTATTAAATTAGCATTAATAAGAATCATTTCGACTAAATTAACTTAATTGCTTATTGACTTACAAAATGCTTAAACATTAAAAACGACAAAGTTGTAAATTTTGTATCATATTATATATTTACGGAATACATTTAACATTACAACATTTAATATTTGTAAACATAGTAAAGTCTACATATTGAAGAAAAGTTATCGCAACGTAATATAATTGATCTTTTAAAAGTAATATGCTCTTTATTGTCTCTCTAATATATATTTTTTCTGTTAACATATTTTGAGTTACGTTTACATGCGATAATTAATCAGACATTATTATACTTAATTAAAAATGATGTAGGGTACTTTCCGATTCACGCATGATGCACACGAAGTGACAGAAAATGTATAGTTCATGTCACGCATATTATACATTTTCTGTCACTTTATGCGTATCATGCGCGAATCGGAAAGTACCCGTTCTATTTGCATTCTCTCTCTCTCTCTCTCTTCTCAAATAAAAAGAGAAACAAAATGATTATTTAATATCAGCTTATCCACTCCAGATTGAGATTAAAAATAAACAATGAAATCTCATTTTCGATAAATTATATATTACGTGTGCATATACATATCTGTATATATGCGCATACATATATATATATATATATAGCTCTAAAACATATCGTTTTACATGATAGTAATTCGAGACACTACCCAGATAACATTCCTTGCGCGCAAAGTTTGCGCGTCTTATGTATATAAACTGTGTACGCGGTTTGCGTGAGTTTTGCCCGCAAGTTGGTTAAGCTCATGTACACCAGCGAATCACATGCAAATGGATACCATATTTGCTCGTAAATTGCTTGCAGTCATTGTGTCCAAACGGACATATCCTGAACGCGCAGTGCACGCAGGACGCAGGCACCCAGATAACATTTCTTGCGCGCAGTTTGCGCGTCTTAGGCTGGTTCTACGTTAGTCGCAAGACGATCGTCTAATTTAAATACTGATAAATTGATATTAATAATCATACATTAAAAGACGCAAATTATTCAATAATTTCTCATTATAAAATTACGTTAATAATTATAATTAAATGTATATCTTAAAAACAATTATTTAGATTATTTTGAAAAATTAAAAATTTCATCAAAAGAAATATAATTTTCTATTATAAGTAATATTTTAATATTAATTGATTGATGAATATCTGCTGATCCGTAAAAATCAATAACAGTAACAATCAGCATTGACCGATCGATACGCGCTTCCGTGTAGTACGCGTTACGGGCCTGAGCGCGCCGATTCTACACAATCTCATTGGCAATCTTTGATCGCTTTTAACTCGAAAACTATTGTAGCCTCGATATTTTTGTATTAAGGTTTTTTACTCTATTTTATCTCAAGAATATATTATAAAAATATTGGGCGGTAGTTGTGGGACACCCTGTATATTTAAATTAATAAGTAATAAAATACATTTCATACAATTTTATTATATATATATATATATATATATATATATATATATATAAATTTATATATTACATATATCTATAACTTTATAATAAATTTTGAAAATTAATTTGTTTTTACTTATAATAAGAAAAATTAATTTATTATGTCATATACCATAAATAATAAATTTAAATAATTAATAAATTTCAATAATAAAAATATACATATTTTTTTCTAAATGTAACATTTAACATTTAAATTTATTATGCATGTATATGAGGTAATATATTAATTTTTGTTATTTGTTGTAAGCAGAAACAAATTTTCAAAATTTATGGCATCCGCGGCAGTGCGTACTCTCCGCCTAAAGGGCCTCGCACATAAAATGCATAACAGAACATAAGCATAACATAAAATCGTTGGACCAATAAGCTTCGAGCATAAAGCCATATTGCTGGATGCTCGATGCTCATTGGTCCAACGGTCTTATGCTACGCTTATGTTCTGTTATGCATTTCATGTGCGAGGCCCTTAACCCTAACCTGACTATAACGCTTTGTGCCATTGTGCCTCGTGCCTCGTGCTGTGCCATGTGTGCATTAGTTATAATTATTTACTTTTATTACGCGTTTTATTACATATTTTATATATTTGTGACACCTGCATTAGACTGCACGTTTTGAATACTGTTTCGCTGGTAAGTACGCGCATTTTAGATAATACTAAATATTTTAACATTATTATATGAAATCCTTATTATAACTTCACACTTTCACAGCGTCCTTCTAAATAAGATATAATTTCAATGATATTTTTATTGTATTCAAATTTTAATTTACAATTCGTAATTTCTTATTATATTATCACGGTATTATTTTTCTATTATTGTTGAGAGCTTTAATATGTCTTATAATTACGGGGATTAATTATTACTTTCTTTTACAGATATTTATTCTGTTATTTCCAGCTTGGGGTGATATAATTAATTGAAGGTAAATATAATTAATTGAAGGTGATATAATTAATTGAAGGTAAATGTATTTAATAATATTGGATTCATATACTGTTAACCTTATTTTCAATTGTATAACGATTTACAAGTTAAAATCATGCAGTTGTACTTTGGATGGTGTGTTTTTCTGTATAAGTGTTTTTAGAAAAATAATGTACATGGCAAAAAACTATTTTATTGTCAAATATATCTGCAGCAATTGATGTCTGTCACTCGAGGGATTACATCGATTGCGGATTATTGCAAGAAATATAATATTGCATGTTTAATGTCGTGATTATAATTATAATTATATGTTGTGTTTTAAAGTGTACAAACATTTTTATTATTTATATATTTTATATAATTTTTCGATAAAGCACAGGGACAAGTATAATTCTTCAAATGTCATATTCCTACACGGAGAAAATTTTATATTACATATTACTATGATGTCGTGCTACTGTGGACCATCAAGGAATTATAAATTTATTTACTATGGCGACACTTTGTCGCCATAGCACTTAAACTTATAATTTCTTGGTTAGTCACAGGTTAGTGCGGCACCATAGAATATATGTAATATAAAATTTTCTCTGTGTACAGATGTCATGTTTTTGTCAAGTACATTATTGCATAGAAAATAAATATACAAAAAAATCTTTATGACAGTTGTCATATTGTATATGTAATAATATATTATATATTATATATATTACCTTGCATACTATCTTATTTATTTTCCTCATATTTTCAGCATAAAACAAATTATAATTATTTGTATATATTTTTATTTTATTTTATTCTACATTTATTCTATACATTACTTCTATATAAATTCCTGTTATTTTTATAAACTTTCCTATAATTGTTATAATTCCTATTAATTGTATATAGCTGTTTGTAATTGTAGAATGTTTTATAATTTTATAAAGTTTTAGTTTTTTTTTTTTTGAATTTTGAATTTAATTCTACAATAAATTATATAAAATATTATTAATAAATTATATAATTACACAATTAAATTTATTACTATTTTTAACAAAATTATAAAACATTCAAAAATTAAAAACTGCTAGTTATGCATATAATTTATAGTATAAGAAAATATTTAAAAATGACAGGAATTTATATAAAAGTAATGTATAGATTTAATGTAGAATAAAATAATATAAAAATATATACAAATTATTTGTGTTATTTTTATACTGGAAATATGAAGAAAATAAAGAAAATAGTATTTAAGGTGAAAAATACTTACGTTTGCGTCTCAATGACCTTATAATTTATATTTTGAACGATATATGCATGTGTGGCATGTGCATTTTTGAAAACCGATTTCCACAATACAGGCAATCTATTATATGCTTATGTGAGCTTCATATACGGTGTTTCAATTGCCTTAACATTTTGTTACGAAGAACATGCATTATTATATGTTATAATCATAATTATTATTATTACATAATTTATATTTTGTCATAATTTCTTATGATTTCAAATGATTACACATATATGAAATAAATTTGTATGATATATTGAAAGATAAAGTATTGAATCTTTAATATGACTTAAGAGAATTATACAAAGTGTCCGGTAATAATCGCCCCATCTCTCATGGGCAGATAGAGAAGGTCAAATCGAGTAGAAAAATTCTCTACCATTTTGTAATTTTTGCAATAATTATTGAGAAATTAATTTAAAAAGATTTGACATATTTTGACATAAAATACAAAATATCTCGTAAAGTATTTAGTTTTTAATAATTTTACCGTAATACTCTTATGCATAGAATAGTCAGACAAATCAATTGGTGCAAAGAAAACGTATAGTTGTCTCGAAGAAAAAATGTATGACACTGCATGTTGCAAATTGCATACAATTTCTTTAGAGACGACTAAGCGTTTTCTTTGCACTAATTGATTCGTCTTACTATTCTGTGCAAAAAAGTATTACGGTAAAATTATTAAAAACTAAATACTTTACGAGATATTTTGTATTTTATGTCAAAATATGTCAAATCTTTTTAAATTAATTTCTCAATAATTATTGCGAAAATTGCAAAATGGTACATGATTTTTTGACTCAGTTTGGTTCGCTCTACCTGCTCACAAGCGTTGGCTCGATGTTTCTGAAACATATATATATATATATATATGTTTTGAAAGTATATATATGTATATATAAATTAAAATTATAAAATATGTCATATTTCTTTTATATTGTTACTTATAAAATTTAAGATAGAAAAATATAACTATATATTTTCAGTAAATTTGCAATCATTTTCTTGTATTTTTTGTATTCTTTATATTGTATTGTTTTGTTCGTATTCTTATTTTCATGTAGTCAAAATTGTTTTTTGTTTTGCACTTCAATTCTGTAATATAATTTTATATTTAAATAGCGATCCAAATGCGCCAAAATTCAAAATTTAAATGATTTGAAAAAATATACTGTATTTTTCGCTGATCACAATGAAGCAAATTCTGAAATTAATGCTGACCCAATAGGACGAAATGCAAAACACATAATTTCATAAAATCGGTATTCTGTTTCAGGTGATACGAATCTTAGATAAAATTCTGAATAATTAAAAATGAAAATAATCGAATTCGAAATTTTATGGGTATTCGGATTATTACGTAAAGTAAATGTTGTAATTGTTATACCGTGATAATCATCCAACATGTACTTATACTTTATTTTTAAAAAGAACACAGATAACTGAAATCTGTAAAAGACACAACTTCGTTTACTTTTTACGGATAAATGTAGTAAAAATATGACAGTATGCAAATAGTCATTAATTTAGTATTTTTTTCTATATTGATTTGCAAATTATACTTATTTTTAACAGGATGATTGTTCTTCAGGTGATCTAATAAAAATAAAAAAAACTTTATGCAATTATTTTTAACATTTTATAAACAAATCATTAACTGTGTTCTCCATGTGATGTTTAATTATTTTTATTGATAAATGTTCCTTACAATGTTGGTAAAAATACGTGAAAAAAATAGCAATCAAATCAAATTTGCTGAGAATGGTATAAAACTATTACAATACGAAGTAACATGAAATGCAAGAGAATTTAATAATTACCAAAGCGAGTCGCGGCAACAACGACGCACAGCAGACGCAACACACACAAAACACAAACACAAAAACACACACATGCGCAAGAACCATTGATCAAAGAAGACATGTAATCCGATGTGCGATATAATGTTGGATGATGCTATCACGGTATACAAATTAACATTTACTTTTCGTCAATAATGGAAGTACCCAAGTAAAAATTTCATAACTTCGAATTTATTTTCGATTTTAATTATTCCAGAATTTATCTAAGATTCGTAATCACGCCTCGAAAGGATACCGATTTTCATGAAATTATGTGAATTTTGATTCATGGCATATGTCAGCATTTGAATTTCAGAATGACTTCAGATTGTGATACGAACGAAAATCGATTTCTTCAAATCATTTAAATTTGAATTTGTGCCATTTGATCCGCATTTAAATATCCAAAATTATATTACACGAATTTGAAGAGGCAAACGAAGAAAAATTTTGACGACAAATAATCTTTGAACATACGTAAATACTTTTTCGCACCATAGAGATCTTTGAAAGATTGGAGAGATTATAAAGCCACAGAATTCCGACAATTCTTACTATATACAAGTCCTGTTGTACTAACAAGGAAAGGGTCGGAAGTGTCCCCCTCCGATTTTAATGAGCTTTGAATATGTTGTAGTCTAGATCAAAATAGGAGACACGTATTTTTTTATAAGTGCTGAGTCGGCCGTTAAGGGGGTGAAACACCTTCTTGAAAAAAATCGATTTTTTCATTTCTCAGCGGATACCGTCGAAGCGATAAGAGATATAAACAAAAGTTTCAAATAAAAGTTTTATGGTCTTTAATGTACTTCAAAATCATGTAATCAGATTTGTCGAAAATGTCATATTTTTCGAAATCCCCCCCCCCTCCCTTTTAATGTTTGAAAATTTTTAAATTTGTCTCATAACAAAACTTATAGCTCATTTAACGACAAATTCAATCATATATAATAAAGTTGTATTCCGAAGTCACATTTTTCAGAAATAAATTAAAAATATCCCTATACACTACTATACGCCCGCTTTATCCGCCTTATGACGCTCGTTATTCACAGCGACAGTCATTTTTCTTCGCAAACTCACAGAGGCAACCATAAATTAGCAATAAATAATTTATGAGAATATATTTTTATAAATTATAGAAATTATATTTATAAATATAATTATAAATTATATAATAATTATAATTATAATATATGTCTATATTATGTGACAATAAATATACATATAATTTATATGGAAAAGTAATGTTTTTAATGCATGAAAAATAAAACTAGTCGGACAAGGAAAATTATTGATCAGATGCCGATGTTAATAGATTCAATTCTATGAATAAACAGATGTCGCATTCGCGAAATGAGTTGGTGCAATATATTATTTTATTAACAACTGCGTGCAGTGGAACACATATTACTATTAAAGCGTCTATCGAATATACGCGAGCGCGATAGTAAATATATTTATATATATAAGAAAATAATTAAAAGGATTATAACTTATAAAGCGAGCGAAAAAATGCGTCGCGATAAGAAAGTCAGCTGCCCGAAGTGCTGATACAGCCAGTATCACACGGCCAAGTCATCAAACAGAGGAAGAAATCACTCTCGAAATAGCGCTGAATTGCAATAAAATGCGAGGAAGTCTTCGGACTTCCTTCGCTTGCATTTTGATCACGCCACTTTAGAAATAACCAATGATTTTATTTGGTCATGCCACCGCGCGATCCTCCTCCGATAATCGTTCAGAACCGGAGGCGTTAAAAGCCACCGCCTAGAAGCGGCGGACAGTCACAAATCAGTTATCAAATAATTAACAAGTGCTCGAGTTAATTAACAAGACTAGCCGTTATCCTGAAAAAACAATTGTGCCCCACGCACACAACAATACAGTATGTATGTACTTTTTCGATTTTTAAAACTTTTATAGTTTTTTGCTTTTACTTACACTTCATTCAAAATTGCGGTTTATCTGTTTTGTTTTAATGTATTTAAATTATAATTAATATTTTATTACTTTATTTAAGTTATGTGATAAAACTGTTCTATTTTTCATGAAACTCGGAAAACGTAACAAATTATTAATACGCATTAAATAATAAAATATTTTTGTTGCTAATAAGTATTTTTTTGCTAATATGTATAAAACAAATATACATAATGTTAATAATTTTTTTAGATAATGTTTAATCCAAGAAATGTAGCAGTATTGCTATACACTGCACTGTATATGACTGGGGAATTCCCAGAAAGTCCTGTTACAACAGATGAAAATGAAACAAAAGACATGATGGAAAATATGCTTCGATCAATGTATGAAGAAGCGTTTGAAGTTTATGAAGAATCATCATTAGATTTTCAAAACGAATTTGATATACCTGAAGTAGAACCTGTAATTGATGAAGAAAGAGAAGAAGACACATATTTTGTAAAAGAAATTGAATGTGTTGCGGATTCTGTACCAATAGAATATAAAAGAAATGCAGTAGAGTTATGGAGAAGTGGAACAAAAAAGTCAAGAACTCTTGCATCTATAAGAAATAGATTTCGGAAAGTCACGTCATTACGTCAATTAAGAAGATGGGAGCAGCAAGTAAATCAAGGTGGCAACAGATTTGATAAACTGAAAGAAATTTCAACATATACGTTAAATAAATTCCATGAAGGTATTGAAAAGGGAATAATTATTCATGACATTGATATTGCTCGATGGGCTCTTCGCGCACAGAAGGAAGTAAATCTACTTGGGTTTACAGCATCATTATCATGGGTAAAAAGGTTTAAGCTTGCACATAATATCGTATCTAGAAAAATTACAAAATTTATAACAAAAAAAAATTTAGCGTCAGACAAAGATTTAGAAGCACGAAGCAAGTCATTTATCGAAAATGTTAAATCTTCTATTATACAATATGGAATTGAAAATGTATATAATTCGGACCAAAGTGGATTTCAATTAGAATTTCATTCCGGTCGTTCACTATCACCTATTGGTATTAAAAAAGTAGAGCGCATAGTACAATCCATATCAGCAACTACACATAGTTATACTATACAACCTATTGTTTCAGCTGATGGTAGATTATTATCGCCTCTGTTTATTGTTTTAAAAGAACCTACTGGAACATTTGGTCCAATAGTAAAAGAAACAATGTTTAAAGATAATAATATCTTTGTCATGGCATCAAAATCTGGAAAATTAACATCGCATCATTTTGAGATCTGGATAAAAGAAGTGTTTTTTCCAAATGTTGGACCAAAATCAGTGTTATTATTAGATTCTTGGACTGGTCATTGTCCTGATATAATTCAAAGAAACAAACCAGATTTTATAGACAATATTAATTTGTTAACTATACCAGCTGGAGCAACGGGAAAAATACAACCTTTAGATGTATTCGGTTTTCGTTTATGGAAAAATTTTGTTAGACATTTTTCAGATACCATCATGCTTTTAGATCTTGACGTCAAGCTTCATTCAAGAAATAATATTTTAAAATTACAATCATTAACACATAATCAATTTTCATCACCAAGGTTTAAAAATTTATTCAAATATGCATGGTATAAAAGTGGTTATTTAGAAAAGAAACCAGAAGAATTTGATACACCAGTAGATTTTTGTTTCAAAACTAATTTAAAACCAACATGTGATATTTGCGGTGAAATTGCTGTAATTTCTTGCGCATGGTGTAAAAAATCCCTTTGTATAAATCATTTCTTTCATGATCATCATCTTTGTAACCGATATCAACCATGAATATTTGTTATTCTTGTATGCAATAATTATGTACGGTATTTTATGTAATATTTCCATATACATATATATAATGACTTCGGAATACAACTTTATTATATATGATTGAATTTGTCGTTAAATGAGCTATAAGTTTTGTTATGAGACAAATTTAAAAATTTTCAAACATTAAAAGGGAGGGGGGGGGATTTCGAAAAATATGACATTTTCGACAAATCTGATTACATGATTTTGAAGTACATTAAAGACCATAAAACTTTTATTTGAAACTTTTGTTTATATCTCTTATCGCTTCGACGGTATCCGCTGAGAAATGAAAAAATCGATTTTTTTCAAGAAGGTGTTTCACCCCCTTAACGGCCGACTCAGCACTTATAAAAAAATACGTGTCTCCTATTTTGATCTAGACTACAACATATTCAAAGCTCATTAAAATCGGAGGGGGACACTTCCGACCCTTTCCTTGTAAGTGGAATATTGCAAGAAGATGTTTATTTGCATTTCTTGTTGCTTCATACATCAATACGTATATTAATATCTTCAACATATTCACAAAAATTATTGCATTTCTCTGATATTGCATTAAAAAAATTTGTTTTATTATCTGAGAATATTTACGGCAAAGATTTTATATCTTACAACATTCATGGCTTGTTACATTTAACAGAAGATGTCAAAAGATTCGGACCCTTAGACACCATTTCTACTTTTCCATTTGAGAATAAAATTCCATTTATCAGAAAATATATCAGAAAGCCACATCTTCCTTTGCAGCAGTTTATTCGAAGAATGAGTGAATATCATGGACAATCAATACACTATGAAAAGTTGACAATGAATAATCACATTCGAGTATCACAATCACATGAATCTGGTCCATTAATTCAAAATGAAATATTTCTTCTTTGTAAGCAATATAGAAAATTAGAATACAATAACATGATTTTTAGTCTTCGTCTTAACAATAACTGTTGTCTTTTGAAATGTTCATCAATTTGTTTGATTCAAAATATTCTTATAGCGGATGAACAATATTATTTTATTGTAAAAAAATTTAAATACGTTAAACATTTTTATGATGTTGGCATTTTATCTGATAAAGTTGAATTTTTTTTATGTTCAGAATTACTTAATAATGAAATTGTACCTTTAACAAATGTTGTAACAAAATGTTACAGAATGCCATTTTTTGAAACCGATAAAAGTGATAATAGTAGCAATAATGAAGGCACTGACATATATAAGTTTGTAGTAGCTGCTATAAATTTTTAATAATAGATTTTTCAATTATTTAATGTTTTGTTTTTACGCTATTTTTACTTTTGATTTATGGAAAAGATTATTTTTGTTCTTTTTTGTACATATTTCATACATCTTTATTATTCACATGAGGGAGCGGTCCTCTTTAGAATTTAAAAATTTTTTAATTATGAATATGCTTTTTAATGTGTGGGGATTTATTTATTATACATGGTACGTTTACAGTAAAAATTACATAAAAAATATTTTTCTTTTTACATTTTATTGCAAAATAGGAATATAACAACATAATATTTGTTACTGTAAAAATTGTTAATTTTATGTACAGGGTGTCCAATGACTCGAGGTCCATAGCTTAAGAGCGTGTTATTGAAGTCATTTAGAGTTAAAATTGTTTAATAAACATGTTCGAAACTGCTTCCTAACAGATAATCCCACTAATATATACCTAATATATAACTTCGCTGTATACCATATACGTACAGTGCAGGATTCACAGTATTTCCGTGCTTGATATACATAACATTCATAAGTTTGAGTCAGACTTTTGACATTAAAATTAACTGACAGTGAAGTGAATGTGCCCGTGGGTAATGAATGTAAAAAGGTAAGCAAAATTGTATCTTTACATTTTGTTGCTACTCACACTGCACTCATACGTTACTATAAGTTACAATTCTTTACTCTTATTTTTACAATGTATTTTTTATTAGCTCATCAATGACGAATCAATAACTTACTATGCAAAAGCGCATGAAAAAGAAGAACAATGATACAAAAACGTATTTCTGTAGAAATTGATAGACCTTTTTTGGGATTAGATACATTGAATACGAGTTTCATCGATTCTGACAAGAAAATTACCAGTCCACCAAGAAGTCCATCAATATTATTCCGTGGATATCCTAGAACATATGGCAAGAATCTGATGAAGCAATCTCGACTTGTGTTTCAACTAGCAAAGCACAACGAAAAGAAGATATTATTGCCAAATAAACCAGCTAGCATATTGCCAAAAACAGAAGAAAATTCCATAAGTGATATTCCTCTAGAAAAAGTATTTGTTACTTCGAAAAGTAATACTTCAAGCACCAATGAAACTGTCGAGGGTGATGTAATAGAGCTCAGTCCTACAGAGAGTAGATGTAATAGAGCTAGACGTTTAAAAGAGAAATTAAAGAGGAATGACATCAATTTATGTGATACGGAGAATAGACTACCTGTGGAAATATTACTGAAGAAAGACAGGTAAATATTTTTTAATACAAGTTAATGTAATTTTCTTTGCCCATCTGATACATAAAAAATTATTTGCAGGAAAAGAAGAAAGAAAAACATCCCAGAGCAACTTAATATGCGACGCAAAGGTGATAAAGCAAAAATAGATGGCTGGGATTGCTGGGAATGCAAACAGGTAATAGATTAACAAATAATATACATATAATTGCATAAAGCACATTTTTTTACAAAAAAAGAATTAATTTCTAATATTGTTTTATTTTCAGTATTATAAGAATTTGTCGTTGATGGGAGAAGAGTTAAAGAAACGGAAAAATCAAGTCTCGCGTCACCGACATAGATACGAAAGACCAAATACACCAGAAGGTACACCATAAGTGTTGTGTATTTCCATATGTTATACATAATACATATATTATACATAATACATATATATGATAAAACGTGAAATTTTTGTACAGGTTTTTGGGATTTAGAATTTCCTGAAACATCATCCACTTACCGGCAAAAATTAAATTGAGACATAATCAATTACAAACAAGTAAGGACATAATATGTTTAATACTGGTAATAGTAAAAATATTTAAATTGCATTTCGAGTGGAGAACATTTAAATTATATGCTTGGTAATGTACCAAGAAAATTTGTGCCTTGTGCACAGCATTTAGCTTCGTAGAAAAATTAATTTTCTACAAAGCTCAATGCACTACCATCCGCGTTTGGCTCATTTTTTTTTGCCTCGATTATTTACATTTGTAACTTTGATCTTATGAAACTGTCATTCTAAATTTGTTTATAAATATATTTGTTTCAATTATTCCATGTATTTTGTATTTCTTAAAGTTTGATGAAACTAAACAAACATAAAACATCTGTATTCAAAATATTATACATGCGTCAAATAGGACTGGGAGGAAGTGTTAAATACTTTCATGATTTGAACATAGATCATTTTATTATTTTACATGTATATATTATATTTTGGATAACAATATAGATTTATACAGGGATCTCATAATAGGTAAAAAACCTCTCGTGTACAGGTAGAGCGGGTTACTAAGTAGAAAAGTACTGTACCATTTTGCGATTTTGACATATTTTGACATAAAATACAAAATATCACGTAAAATATTTAGTTTTCAGTAATCTTACCTTAATACTTTTATGCACAAAATAGTGAGATAAATCAATTGATGCAAAGAAAACGCCTCTAGTTGTCTTTAAAAAATTGTATGCAATTTGCAACATGCAGTGTCATATATTTTTTTTCAAGACAACTATGCGTTTTCTTTGCGCCAATTGATTTGTCTCACTATTCTGTGCATAAAAGTATTACGGTAAGATTATTGAAAATTAAATACTTTACGAGATATTTTGTATTTTATGTCAAAATATGTCAAATCTTTTTTAATTAATTTCTCAATAATTATTGCAAAAATTACAAAATGCTAAAGGACTTTTCTACTCGGTTTGACTTTCTCTATCAGTCCACGAGAGATTATGCGGTCATTGCCGAACATCTTGTATATAAATTTATACAGGGTGTTTCATAACATTGTGCCAACATTCATGAGCAGGTAGGGCATAATAAACTGAACAGGAAAGTTCTTTACCACTTTGCAATTTTCGCAATATTTATTTAGATATTAATTAAGAAAGATTGGCAAATAACCGCGCGTTTCGCGCAGCTAGACTATAAGATGCATGCTCGAGGTGTGTCACAGCGTGTGTCGCACGGCAACGCTTTTACTGCTCCCTGCTCGTGTTGTACCCCGCATCTCGCCGCACGTCCAAATTTTTCGTTGCCGTGCGACGAGATGCAACACACGCCGCTGGCACGCCCTGTGTATATATCCTACAGTCTAGCAGCGCTAAATGCGCGCGCTTATTTGCCAATCTTTTTAAATTAATATCAATAAATATTGTGAAAATTGCAAAATGAAAAAAAACTTTTCTGTTCAGTTTATTATGTCCTACCTGCTCACGAACGTTGGCACAATGTTTATGAAACACCCTGTATATAAACTCATCTCTTTACATAAAAATATTTCATCATCATTGCGATATCATAGCTTATATTTCTTGAGTGTTAATATTGTGCATTATCTTTTTCATAAATTACTACATATAATCATGTTTTTATTGCTACTTTATATATGATAAAATTATTCTTGCCAAAAAGTTTATGTAACAATTAAGTATTTAAATTTTGCAGATATAAAGTCAATATGAACAGACGACCTAAGAGGGAAAATATAAAAAAACCTTTGCGTTATGAAACTACTGAATCTTCTGATAATGAAGGGGAATCAGCTAAACGATATAAAGAGCAAAACAAGACTTCTGTTACCGATGAGATCAGAGATATTCGAAAGAATTTATCACAATATGAGAATGAAGAATTGGCTAAACAGAAAGCAATTAACAGTGCATCCAAATGTTATTCTGCATCTCAGAATGACAAATCACTTCACTTGCCGTCACGTATAGATGATTCATGTGTACATGGTTCTCAACCAATCATTGCATCTCAATTGGCATTAAATTCTCAGCCTTTTGCCAATACAACTCCGATATCTCATAATCAATTTCCAGCAACGTCTGTAACAAATTCACCTATCGTATCTCAATCTTCATTTTGTACGATATCTAAGCCTTCATGTTCTTCAACAATTAACCATCCAACATTTGCAAATTCTCAAACATTATCAGAATCCCAGACTTCTTTTCCATTAACTTCAATGAATGATACTGAACAAATACGTAATAAAAAATACGATTATGAAATGAATAATAATACACACACAGAGTGCCCTATCGAAAATATAGAAATACCTTGTCAAAATGCGACTAAACATCTCTCATCATACGAATATTTGCCAGTATCATCAGCATCTCATATTCCACCAACAATTTCGATGACAAATAATATGGTTTATTATACACCACATCATAATAGAGAATCAACACATAATCAGAAAATGGGACATCTTGAAAATACAATTGAATCGTCTTCAGTAATAAGTCCTGAATCTTATACATCACCTTCACCTCAATCTTGTTCATCTTCATTGTCACGTGATTCCGAGACTCCATCATTGACTTTACTGTCAGCTCCAGTACTTCATAATAATGTTACTTATAATACACAACCTAATACACTTACTTCTAATCACGAACATCCTAATCCCACCATAACGTATCATCAAAATACTCCGCAGGAAAATACTAATATTATAAATGAAATTAAAATGCAAGTGATGGAATGTGTGAGAAACGTAATGACAGAATTCAGGTAATGAAACAATTTTTTTGCAATTTTCAAATAACTTATCTGTCTTTTTTGCATGTTAATAATAGACTTGTGTTTATGAAATTTTTTCTCTATCTTTACCAGTAATTCCTAGTCTCTATAATATAATTTTTAACTTATTTTTTGAGATTTTTATATAAGACATAGAAATCATCTGTCATTAATAAATTTCAAGGTTTACTTAATACCTCTTATGGAAAAAACATTCAATTTGAGAGTGTTATTTCGAACACTGACAATGAGTAATATAATGCTCTATTTGAGCATTGAATTGAGCGTTACTCTCAAATATGTTATACATTGTTACAACAATGTTACAATAATATAACTTATTTGAGAGTAACGCTCAAATAGAGCATTATATTACTCAGAGTGTTCGAAATAACACTCAAATTGAGTGTTTTTTCCATATAAAATGATTTTTCTCTTGTTATTTAAAATGTAAGGAATTTTAGAAACATTTTTTATTAGAAAATCATCGAATATTTAACACTTTGTTTATAATTTTTCTGTTAACAGAACGAAAAATCAATGCTTACATAGAGAAAAAATAAATAGAAGACCTGTGAAACCAAAAATAATCCCGTTTCACACTGTTGAAGCAGTATTAGAGTTTAATCAGTCAGACGACACAATATATACCGAAATGGTAATAATTTTGTGTGTGTGTGTGACTTTATCTTTTTTAATGAATCAATATTTCATTATGTTAATGCATATTCTCTATAATAGGTGGAATACCTTACATCCATTGGAGGACGAAATCCAAAAGAAATAATACATTTGGCGTTTAAAGAGATTTTTATTACAAATGTAGCCTTATCATTTACATGGACAGGCAAAGATAATAATAACCGCTCTACAATGGAAAAGTTATCGAATCAACGAATAATTGATGCTTTATATGGTATGTCTACGACAAAATTATATTTTATATACAGGGTGTTTCATAAAGATTGTGCCAACGTTCGTGAGCAAATAGGACACAATAAACTGAACAGAAAAGTCCTTTACCACTCTGCAATTTTCACAATATTTATTGAGATATTAATTTAAAAATATTGGCAAATAAGTGCGTTTTGTGCGGCTAGACCGTAGGATGTATGCTCGGGGCGTGTGCCAGTGGCGTGTGTCGCATCTCGTCGCACGGCAACGAAAAATTTGGCCGTGCGACGAGATGCGGGGTACACGCGAGCAGCGAGCGGTAAAACCGTCCGACACGACTCGAACATGCATCTTATAGTCTAATTGCGCGAAACGCGCATTTATTTGCCAATTTATCTTAATTAATATTTTAATAAATATGCGAAAATTGCAAAGTAAAAAAAAAGGACTTTTCTGTTCAGTTTATTATGCTCTACTTGCTCACGAACGTTGGCACAATCTTTATGAAACACCCTGTATATTCAACGACAATAAATTTGCAATAATACTCGTATAAAATTATCTTAATTCAAGCATAAAAAATAAGATTATTACAGTAAAGATCTCGAAAAATGAAGTAATAAAATTATTTAGAATTTTTAATATAATGATTATTTAGATATAAGGTCTTAAATTTGACCCCTTGTAGATCATATTTATACGATCGCTTATTCGTGAATTGCATATGCAATAATATTGGTATCGCATATATGTGATTCACGGATAAGCAACTTTCTAAATGTATAGCCTGTAATTGACTTTAAATTCTTACTTTAAAAAAAATTCTGACTTCAAATTCTTACATCATAAAAATTATTTCTTACACTAAATAACCGCAAATATATACATATGCATATATACTTTTATTGCTTAATTTTTCAAGAGAATGTTGATATTATAAACTTATTGTAGTTGAATTTCGAGATGCTCTATATATAAATGTATATTTCAAAATAAATTTTGTATAAAAAAAATCTATAATAAATTGTAATTAAATCATAGATAATTACTTTAAATATCTGTTAGTTATTTAAAATAAATATTATTATTTTAGATGCTACTTCCGTACATTCAAAATTAACAACGGCTGAGTTTAAATATTATGTATCGGAAGCATTACGCTCAGCTAAACAACGATACCGACATCAACAGCGTATGGATCGAAGAAATTAAAATAAGACGAATAGCGAAGAAGATCTCCGTCAAGTAAATTTTTATTATAAGTTGAAGATTTTCGTTTAAAGTTTAAATGTTGGAAAAAATCTTATTTTATCTACTATAAACTTCATATTGTGATAAAAAAAAGCAATGAATAGAGTTAGTAGAACGTGAGTTTTTTTATTTTATTTTATTTTTTATTATCACATTTATTTTATTATCACATTACTCTTACGCAAAGTTTTATAAAGAAAAGTGAATTCATGCAATTGTAAAAAGAAAAGTGAATTCATGCATATTGTAAAAAAAATTATATGTACTTGGCGTCGCGACGCTCCCGCGTCGCTTGATTAATAAAACGCTAGAATTTATATATACATATATGTTCCTACTTATTTTTAATTAAGTATATATATAGTTTTTTGTTTTATTTTATAAAGAATGCTTTTTTTTCTTTGCGGAATCCCTTTTCTATCCATACGATAGATCCGTTTATATAATAAAATATATTCTTAAATTGCTATATAAAATTTAATATTATGTAAAAACGTATACATGTATTTGCTTATTGTATGTATGCCATTGTGAAAAGTGGTAAATTGTTAAAAATGATTATAATGTAGGTAATGACTACGTTTACATAACAACCGTTAATGCAGTTTAATAGGAACCGTAGTTGTAACTTCTGAAAAGTGATATCCGTTTACACGCAAAGATTTTAATTTAATCACAGATGTTATAACCGAACGGACTTCTGTCAAACAAAGAAATATGGCGAAAATAATAGAAATTTATTTAGTTGGCAATACGAGCGTAACAACTTGAAGTGTTTACACGTTTCTTTAAAACCGGATTTATAATTCTACACTTCTTCGTCAACAGGTGTAGAGTAAGAACAACTGGAGTTATAACACCGGACTAACCTAACGTTTATACATTTTACGTTAGTAATTATAACTACGGTTCTTACTAAACCCGATTAAAGGTGCCGTGTAAATGTAGTCAATGATATAATTATATACAATATTGCATGACTGAAATTGTATGTGTTATAATTTGTACATATATATTTAAAATAATTACACAAATTTTTGAATTTAAAAGGCCAAATAAGAGCCGAACGCGGATGGTGATGCGTAAAGTTTCATAGAAAATTATTTTTCTGCGAAACTAAATTACTGTGCACAAGGCACAATTTTTCTTGGTACATCACCAAGACGATTTAAATAATCTCAGTTTTGAGATTATTTAAATCGTCTTGGTGATGTACCAAGAAAAATTGTGCCTTGTGCACAGTAATTTAGTTTCGCAGAAAAATAATTTTCTATGAAACTTTACGCATCACCATTCGCGTTCGGCTCTTATTTGGCTTTTTAAATTCAAAATTTGTGTGATACACAGTAGAGCCTATATTATTATTTATTTAAAATAATTATATTATATAATTATAACGTGGTATATATGATAGTCTTCAATTGTTTACATATTACTTTTTTTACAGAGACATTATATTTTTATACAATATAAACAAATATATGATATATAACGTTTCTATATATAATATTAAAATTTATATAGTAATTTCAGAGTATATCTAATTTTATTTGAAGCTGCAAAGTTTGCGCGATTTGAGAGTCATATGCACATGCGAGTTGAAAGCGATATGTAGAGACGGCGTCATTATATAATATGTCTTCCTATTTTATATAGTATACATTACGTTTATCGTAACATATTACAGGTTACGTATAAACGTAACGTATACTATATAAAATAGGAAGACATATTATATAATGACGCCGTCTCTACATATCGCTTTCAACTCGCATGTGCATATGACTCTCAAATCGCGCAAACTTTGCAGCATCATATGCAAGCAACAGGCGTACATATCGGTTACTGAGATTGCGCGCAAAATGTGCTAGCGTTTTGCGTACATATCGCTTATTGAGATCGCGCGCAAAGTGTGCTAGCGTTTTGCGTACATATCGCTTATTGAGTTCACGCGCAAAATGTGCTAGCGTTTTGCGTGCATATCGCTTATTGAGATCGCGCGCAAAGTGTGCTAGCGTTTTGCGTACATATCGCTTATTGAGTTCACGCGCAAAATGTGCTAGCGTTTTACTACCGCTATGACGACGCACTGGGATAGGGTTTTGCTTGCGCGATATGAACCATATTTGTGCGCGACTTGCTAGATATTTACGCGCAAAATGTTTTCTGGGTAGAAACTTTGAATATATCTAGCGTCAAGAGAGAATATTACGTTTGCAGCTCTGTGCACTACTGCACGGCCCGGGTAATTAATCTCTTCTGTTAAGCGAAATAGTTTGCTCAATCTATTTCTTTATGTCTACAGATATGTTACTTTCGCTTAACAGAAGAGATTAATTACCCGGGCCGTGCAGTAGTGCACAGAGCTGCAAACGTATTATTCTCTCTTGACGCTAGATATATTCAAAGTTTCTAGTGTCTCAAATTACTATCATGTAAAACGATATGTTTTAGAGCTATATATATATGTATGCGCATATATACAGATATGTATATGCACACATAATATATAATTTATCGAAAATGAGATTGTTTATTTTTAATCTCAATCTGGAGTGGATAAGCTGATATTATATAATCATTTTGTTTCTTTTTTTATTTGAGAAGAGAGAGAGAGAGAGAGAGAGAGAGAGAGAGAGAGAGAGACTGCAAATAAAACGGGTACTTTCCGATTCGCGCATGATACGCATAAAGTGACAGAAAATGTATAATATGCGTGACATGAACTATACATTTTCTGTCACTTCGTGTGCATCATGCGTGAATCTGAAAGTACCCTACATCATTTTTAATTAAGTATAATAATGTCTGATTAATTATCGCATGTAAACGTAACTCAAAATATGTTAACAGAAAAAATATATATTAGAGAGACAATAAAGAGCATATTACTTTTAAAAGATCAATTATATTACGTTGCGATAACTTTTCTTCAATATGTAGACTTTACTATGTTTACAAATATTAAATGTTGTAATGTTAAATGTATTCCGTAAATATATAATATGATACAAAATTTACAACTTTGTCGTTTTTAATGTTTAAGCATTTTGTAAGTCAATAAGCAATTAAGTTAATTTAGTCGAAATGATTCTTATTAATGCTAATTTAATAAAAACACATAAACATTACACGTTTAGTTATAATATAGAAAATTTATAAAATTTTCTCTTTGACAGTCAATAATGTGACACTACAACACGTAGAGATATAAACAATATCGTAAGAGACAACGTGAAAGCATATGAAAATTATATATATATTACATAGATATTATTGGCTATTTAATTCAAGTGCTACTTGATACGAGTAATAAATAATCGGTACAAACTATATAGGCCTATATATAATAAAATTTATAAGATTAAAATCCAAATTTTTTAGTGAAACATGACTTCTGTATACAAATGTGATGTGTTACGCACGGCAAAGGACAATGTTTTAGCCAAAAACAACTTAAAAATATTTTATATTAACCAGCTCATAAATATAAACTTGTTTAAAGTTTTCATATAAGAGAGGAAAATAATTGATAACTTAATCTATAATCTATTCGTCACATTTTACCGTGCGTAATACATTGTGTCCTGTGTGAAGAAGCAATACAGAAATTTTAGGACGCATTCAGATATCACTTTAAGCTTTTAACCATGGACGTAATATATATGGACCCCGCATATGGCCAAAAAAGTGAAGGCAACATTATAGAAAGACAAAACATATGTAATCTGATCCCTCTATTCTTTGTCTCTTTCTGTACAGACCAATTACAAAAAAAAACAAAAGAAAGAGAGAGAGAGAGAGGAAACGAGCCCCTCTATTTTCGTTCTTTTTCTAGATATTGGCTACAATTTATTAAATGGCAAAACAAAAGACATGCAGGATTCATGTATATTATGTCCATGCTTTTAACGCTATAAGAGAGTTCTATCTTTGTTCATCTTTTAATAAATGACAAAGATAAAACGACGCTTTTAACGCATAATGCTAGATTCACACTGCGTTTGATTTTCGACGAATTAAAAATCCGATATTCAATAAGAATGTGAAACAATCTTCTTATTGGATATTATATGTCACAATCACATGTCAAAAATCGAACGCATTGTAAACCCTCTATAAAACAATTTTTCATACGCAGCTTTAATGTTGGATATACTGTTATGACGCAACAAGTCATAAACGTAATTTGCCTAAAGTAATCATTATAAATTTGAGTTTGTGCGTAGTATATTTATTTAGTAGTATACTTTATAAATACTTTAGACCATCCATCAATTAAGAAAAAAATAAATATTTTTTCCTTCTGATAAAGCAGATGCTTGAAAGTATAGTCCAAATAGAATTTTGTTGAAACTTGTTTATTCATGAACATTCGTGTGGTCCAAGACCAATATTTATACATTTTTTTAATAAAATTTATTTGCATAGTTATATGTAACTGTCAAGTGAAACAGTAATTATTACTTATATTACTATTTTATCTATATTACTATATTCTGAACATCATAAAATAAAATTAATCATAAAGTTAACCTTACTTACTATGTCAGGTTAAGATATGACAAGCATATCTTCTACCTTTATATTTTGCTACATACATATCTTTTTTCTGTATTACATCTTTTGTATTGCATATGTAATATGTTATTCCATCGGTAAAAACAATAAGTGTAAACATTATTAATTATTATGTAAATTTGAATCGCCACGTGTGGTCTTGGACGAATGTTCATGAATAAACAAGTTTCAACAAAATTCTATTTGGACTATACTTTCAAGCATCTGCTTGATCAGAAGGAAGGAATATTTATTTTTTTCTTAATTGATAAATGGTCTAAAATATTTATAAAGTATACTACTAAATAAATATACTACGCACAAACTCAAATTTATAATGATTACTTTAGGCAAATTACGTTATAAATTTACATGACACAAATATTAGAAATATCTTGTGAGAAATGTATATTAGAAAAATAATTTGTAATATAATTTATATATTTGTTATTTATATATTTATATATTTGTTTTTACAGAAAATTATAATGTACTTGATAGCATTAAACAATAATTAGCAGCTAATGTACCTAACATTATACTTCATTGTGTCTCACAATTGCATCGTAAACCAGTCTTATTTGGAAATTCAAGTAAAGGTAAAATTATTATTTGTTTTTTATTTTTATTTAATAAAAGTTAGTTCCTATTTTATTGTATAGTAAAACATTTTTCATACTGCTATTTTTTTTAGCAGTTTTTTAGTAATTTATTAAATTTTAGTTATAACATTTACTTATTCTTATATTTACAAATATCATACATAACATCTGTTTAAATATATATATAAATTTTGCTTCTTTTCATATACATACAAGTATAAAAAATGTTTTTAAAAATGTGTGATTATTATATTATTTAGAATTTATATGGAAGTTATGAATTGTCAAATTTCTACAACACATAGCATTGTCCAAAATCTTAAAATATGCATGATTATCTCATATTATTGTTAATACCAAATTTATAAATCATAATACGTTAAATGTTAATAATTTTTACATCCTATGTATTATATGAAAGAGCTCATAATATTTTATTGGATATATAATATATATACATATATACAAATGTTTTACAAACATTTCTATTTATTTCAAGTACTATTCCTTATATTAAGATTATTATGTCTTATTGTTAGTATAGACATAATAATTGTATTATATTTTGCATTAATATAATATAATATAATATTAATATAATATATTTATAAATTTCTAATTTAATTTCTATTCTAATTTTCTATTCTAATTTGTATTTTATATAAATTTATATTTTTATTTTCATATTTGATTGCTCCAGCATTTCTTACAATTAAATATATGTGGTTATAAAAAAAATCAATTTTTTTTCTCTTTGTGTGAAAAGTATATAAGAAAATATTTATGTTTTGATTGATGAAATGCTTATACATTTATGAGATCAAAAGAATATCTCTCTTTTGATTTTTAATTTAAATATTGCGTATTATTTACAATCTACAATTTCAATAATCTAAAAAATAATTTATATATATATATGCATGTCTCTTCAAAGAGTTTACATCTGGTTAGAGAAATTCTATAACGTATAATTAATTGTAAATTTACATTAATATGACATGAACTTTTATTTAAATATGTGCGAATTGTTATAAAGTTAGAAGAAAACATTTTATGTTCAGATACTTGAAAATTTATTTTCTTTTATTTAATAATATATTAATATTCTATATAATGATATATATTAATATATAAAGAAATTTTAGAAATATATTTTAATACTAGTTTTTTTATAATAAATAATTGCTCTATAATATTTCATAATTTCAAAAATCGAATTTATAATAATTATGTTTTAATATTGATGCAAATAATTATATGCATATAATATTTAATATAATTAATATATTATTACAGGAAATTCTCCGGAAACAGGATCGAATAAAATAGGAATAAATAATGATAATGAGATTATTGACTGCAATATTGTGAGTAATATAATACAAGATGCAGGTACTGTGTTTTTGAATAGTACTTTACATGCATCACATCAGCAGGATCAAAATGAAGCGCTATATTCGTTAATAAGTCAAGAGTCAATGATAGAAACAGAATGTCACAGCACATGTAACGTACAATGTAATAATAAAATTGAAAATTTAAATAAAGCTTTGTTATTAAAATTATACAAATATTCGCGATTATACTTATATATAAATTTATTTGAAAATAAGTTCTAAAAATTAATATTCTATATAATGATATATGTTAATATATAAAAAAATTTTAGAAATATTTTTCAATACTTGTTTCTTTATAATAAACAATTGCTCTATAATATTTCATATTTACAAAAATCGAATTTATAATAATTTTTTTAATATTGATACAAATAATTATGTGCATATAATAATTAATATAATTAATATATTATTACAGGAAATTCTCAGGAAGCAAGACATCAAAAAACATTTTTGGATATATTGTAATACGTTTCAAAGCAAAATGTATGCATTACGTGTAACGTGTACAATATGGTTGCTCCAGCAAGTGTTTCACATATTTGATAATTAATTTTTTTGATAAGAAATCTTTGTAATGTTAAAAGAGTATGATAGTGATATTTCAGATTCTGGATTTTCAGAGTTTAACATAATTTAATTCTGTATGGCTGGACCAAAGAACGTGTATTGCTCTTGGAATGTATAGAAAATATTAAAGTATATATACTTTAAAAATTGCACATACAATAAAGTCATACTGTATATATTTCGTAATCTTCATGCTTTAAAAAAAAATTTAAAAACTTAAATAATTTAATAATAATATAAATGAAATAACATATAACTTATCATATCACGTCATATAACATATTATAAACTTAGAATTTATTATGTAGTAAATATAATAAATATTAAAATATATTAAATATATTTGATGCTATATTAGAATATAATTATTTAACATTAAATTACTATAAAATATTAAATTCAAAATCAAATGTTTAATCTCAATAATAAACAAAATCTAATTATATTTAGAGAAACATAAGTGTTTTCATATAACATACTTAAAATAGTGCTAACACTATTAACAATGTATAAATATGTTATAAGTACACTATAAAATATTACTTCTACTATAAAATATTAAATTCAAAATGAAATGTTTAATCTCAATAATAAACAAAATCTATATTTAGAGAAATATAAGTGTTTTCATATAACATACTTAAAATAGTGCTAACATTATTGACAAAGTATAAATATGTTATAAGTATAAATACACATACAAAAATCGTATCACAAAATTGTATAATATATATAATTGTTTGCGTTTAAATTGTATTTTTTTATAAATATTACATATATATAATATATTTTAGTATGTTATATGAAAACACTGTTTCTATAAATATAATTAGTTTTTGTTTATTATCGAGGTTAAACATTTGATTTTGAATTTAATATTTTATAGTAATTTAATATTATATAATTATATTCTAATATAGCATCAAATATATCTAACATATTTTAATATTTATTATATTTACTACATAATAAATTCTAATAAATTCTAAATAATTCTTTATAATATGTTACATCTAAATTATTACGTTTTTAGTAACCATATTTTAATAGTAGTCACATTTCATCATGTAACCATGTTTTAATAGTAGTCATATTTCATCTCTTTAATATATAAGGATACTTTTTAATAAGATTTCCAATTTGAATAAAAGTAGGTAGTTCTGCTTCATCTTTTTCAAGATAATATCCAAAAGCATCAAGAACCACGCGTTTTTCATCTTTAGTCCATCGTGTACGATTAGAGTGAACTAAAAAGACAAGAAAAAAGATAAACACAATAATCAGTGTTTAAAAATAATTATAACAATAAATATAAAAATAAACAAACCTTTGAAAGTATTTTCTTGTAAATTCTGAGTTTGTTCATTGTTATCATTATGTATTTCATTAAATGATTCATCTTCATCATTGTTATTGACATCATTATTGCCATGACAATTATCTCTATTAAGCTCTGAAGATTCAGAATCTGAATTATCACTATCATCTTCATCATGATCAATTCCTTGTGCCGCTTCTAAATACTGCGAGATTTCTAAAATTTCTTTCTGTATAATAGGTTGCCTATAATGAACCATATGTATCTTATCAGCATGACCCATAAAATTTGCGAGTGATGAGATTTCGTTTTCCGATAAATTGTAATTAATACACATTGTCGCTATATGTTTTCGTAATTCAGTTGCTCGCAAAGTTTCAGGATTTTCAGCACCACATTCGACTGCGTATTGTCGCAACAAATCACATGCCAAAAGATGTCTGTATTTATCCTTTACAAGAGAAGGAAGACCAAATAAATATGGATTATTTCGTGAAACTTTAGCAGCTTTTCTATGCTTTAATATCATATCTATGCAATCTCTCAATTCTCCTGTCAATAAAACTGGTACCGTTCGTCCAAGTTTACCTCTTAGTGTAAAACGAACATATTTTTTCGCTATCTCTTTGGCATGTGTTGAAAGTGCTTCATACGCTTCATTAGTTTGATAATTAATTCCTTCGTAAGCCTTGTAATCTTCAATATGTGTTCTTTGTATTTCTCCAGCTCTACGACGATTAAATACTTGTACTGATGTCAATGTTACTTTCATAAGTGTAACCCATGCTTCATAAGAAAATTCTTCTTTTAAATTATTGTAAGCTGATCGACGTTTTTCTTGTAAAAAGTTATGAAGTTTAATTATATCTGATTTTGAGGGCAAAACAATTTTTTTACGTCTTTTATTTTGATTCATCGTCTCGGATATTGTTTTAGTAATATGTGTTGTAAAGTCTTCGGAAAATACTTTTAAAAAAATCTTCAGCAAGTAATTTTTTATCGTATTCTTCTTTTCTAATAAATCTGTTAATCAAAATTTTTCCAAGTTCTTTTACTAAACCTCCAAATGATGATGCTAATGATGGAATTTTATAAAATTTTCCACATAAAGATAAACCTGCTAATGTTGTTAATTGCTTCAATGCAGGCACTGCTATATCGTGGGAAATAAATTGAAGCAAAGTCTGTAATTTCAGGATATTTATATTTTAATGTTTGTAATAAACGGCCTACTCTTCTCATTTTTTGCCTTATCATTCCATCATTATGTTCTGATACTTTATACTTTTCACATTGTTGATTTCCAAATGCAATAATTAATTTTAAAATATAAAATATTATTTATTATAAATTAAAAAAAATTTTTTTAAATATTTTCTAAATACTTTAAAATGTTATTGCTAAAATTATATGGCAGTTATATAACAATGGTTGCATTCAAATTATGCATGGTAATGAATAAAAGTAGAAGATAAAAAAATTGTTTCTCAAATCAAACATAATTAAATTTCATAGTTTTCCACAAGAAAAGTGTCGAGAATTTTATAAAATGTTAATAATTTAAAATAAATCGTTAATATTAGTAATTTAAAAATTAAATAAGATAAATTATTCTTTAAGTAAGGGAAGATTATAATATTAGAATACTATTTGGGCGCGATGCATGTATTCCGATCAAATTATTATTTTTTTTAAAACTATTATTGGTATACATCTTTATTTCTAAGAAGCAATACCAATATTTTTGTAGAAT
>NW_020229574.1:0-57284 GCF_003227725.1 Camponotus floridanus
CAATTCGTGTGCGATAGCCGCTAAACTTAAGACTTAAGCCATCACACCACGGAAATTGCATAGCTGCATTTATATCAGAACATAAGACCTGATGGACCAATGATCATCGAGTATTATGTTATTAAGGTCAAAAGGCGACTTAATACATCGAAGCCATTTGGTCCATACGGTCTTATGCTATGCATATGTAGCTATGCAATTTCGTGTGTGATGGCCCTTAAGCGGGGAGCACAGACTTTTGCATAAGCGCATAATCATAAGCATAAGAAAATTGATTGGTCTATTTTCTTATGCGTATATTTATGGATCACTGAAAGCCCGCTTAAGGCTGGGTCCACAATAGCTGTAGTAAGCTTTAAGCCGTAAGAAATTAACCAATCATGCAATTATTTTTCTTACATTCAACTGTAATTGATCAATATCTTGCGGTTTAAGGCTTACTACACCTATTGTGGACCAAGGGTAACATTTTGATGATCACCACACGACAGCAAAAGAAAATAATTAAAAAAAGGAATAACATTTTAAAATTTAAAATTTTTATTTTTCTAATTGATAGGAAGAACAAATGGCAATAGAGAGCGAATAAGTAGGTGAAAATTATAATAAAGAAAACAGTTATAATAATTTAATAAAAAGAGGCGCAAGAGGTGAGAATGTACAGAGTTTCATATAAATAATCTGGAAATATATATAAAAATAAAAATACAAATAAAAATAAATATAAAGTTAGCGGACGTTTCGGCTCTTGGTTCGAGCCTTCTTCAGCGCAAAGATGTAATATTAATAAATAATAAGGGACATACAATAAATCAAAATTACTAAAACGAAAAATAAATAAAAGCTATGACGAGATCGCAGAGACGTAACGTTAATAATCGCTTGTCAAAAATATTGGTCTTCATGGTAAAAAATGTGGAAGCCTTTGTTACGCGAATGTAATAGAAGTAGAACAGTGGCTCGACAACAGTACCAGGTGCAGTCTAAAATTGGCACCGACAAATTATAGATATTAATATTATAAAAGGATGAAAGAAATAAAGGTACTTACTAAGACACTGTTCTACTGTGGAAACCAGAGATGGAAAGCATACAACAAGCTTCAAATATAAAATCGGTTACTGTCAAAAATGACGGTGAGAGGCACTTATATATACTCGAACGTGACTTTCATATTTTCGGTAGTTTGTTTATAATGTCATGATACAAAGATGGTAAACTTTCTGTGTCTGTCTGCAAATTTTAACCCATTCTTTTGTCTTTTTATAAAAAGCATTTCTGAGATGAGTCTTCTATTATAAAAAGAAGTCTCATCAAGAACCTGAACGTCATTCCAACGAAAATCATGATCTCCTTGTAGTCTATGATTAGTAATGACAGAGCGAGTAACAAGATTTTTATTAATATGTGATCTATGCTCTGAAATTCTTGTCTTTAACATTCTCGATGTTTGGCCGACATATGAGGCATCGCAATCGGAACAGTTAATTTTATAGACTACGTTTGTTTTACAGTTAGTGGGAATATAGTCTTTATGAACTTTAATAAACTTGTTTAATTTATTCAGGCTGGTATAGGCAAGTTTTACGTTCAAATTATTTGTGACACCTCTGAACTGCTCAGTGACACCCGGCAGATATGGAACTGTAAAAAACGTGGAGGAATCGTTTGATGCACTATGATCATTGTGAACACGACCATTAATCAAAAATCTTAGCTGTTGATTCATGACTTGAAAAACAAGGCTCAGAGGATATCCATTGTCCAGAAGGATCCTTACAACAAGGTCAAGATTTTTATAATGAAAAGTCGGATGTGATAAAGAGAAAACCCTGTCCACGAGACCGATTATCGTGCCCTTCTTTTGGCAAAGTGGATGTTGAGAGAAATGTTGTTTTATTTTTCTCTGAGTGGAATCAGATAATTTCAATCGGATAGAATTTAATAAACAGAAATTATAATTTAAAAGCATTGTTTAAAAAATTAAAAGAATATATTATACATTAAATTATATATATAGTTATAAAATTATACATACATTAAATTATACATATAAAATTATATAGTTAAATTATATATATTAAATTATATAGTTATAAAATTATATATTAGGAATAATATTAAAACATTATATACATATTTTATAATTAATTACTTATATTAATTTTATACGTTAATCTACTCCTCATATTTTTTAACATTTTTGTTCTTATGACATTAGGGCATTACATGTAATAATTTTTATAAATATGGCAAGTACAAATTATCAAAATATCTTTTGCTGTAAACATGTTGATATATTATGTGAGACACTAGGTATACATATATAATGAAACATTTAGCAATGTGACATAAAGAGTACATAATATTGCATTTTGCACATTAAATCATGTTTCCTTAGTAGAAATATATAACTTTATTCCCTAAACATAAATATGAGTTTTAAACACATATTGAAATTAAGAAAAAATTGATATTGATTTCTCAATAAATCAATGTATGATTGGTTAACTGTTCATGATTTTCTTGTCTTTGAATGGATTCAGAAATAATGACAAAAATAATGACATATAATGATATGAGTCTCATTTTGTAATTATATTTTCTGAGGATTGTTAACGATACCTGCTTTATAAATTAATACAAACAAAATCTCAGTAATGTCAGAAACATACATGAAATATACATTAAAACCTCTAGTATGTGATATATAACATTTTTAGACTTGCATTTGCTTACGTTAAACTAACTTTAATGCATTAAATACATGATCTGAATTCAAGACATAAATGTGATTCTTCAAACATATGTCGCAACCACATACTATTGGCTTCTTCAATAAATCTAACATGTTATCAGCTGAGCGTTGATATTTTCATAACATTTCACAAATTCTAATAGAGGAGACAATAATAATAAACTCTCACTTAAAAGAATCTTGTTTTGTTAATGAATTCTTTTTTGATGCTTGATATGATAGGCTTGCTCTGCAAATTATTACCGATGCATTTATCAATTCTTTCATATCTGAAATAGACATTTAATTTTAATACACAGAATAATATTTAAAAATGTCATTATATAAAATAATATTAATAAAAATGTGTGCTATTAGGTCTCATATAACATACATACTTTATTTCAATTTATTAAACAGCACATAACCTCAAGAATACTGAAATAGCAACTTGCATTGTAAATGACATTTTTCACAGCATTGATGGAGATATTGCACAAAACACCATTATTTACTTTAGCCAAGATATAAAAAGCTGATATACAACTGAAAATAAAAGAGATAGTTTACTTATTGAAACATTTTATTAGAAACATGTACTTGATAATTATACTTGAAACTTTTATTTAAAATAAATGCAATAAATAATACTCACTGACAATTGTAATATTTTCAATTGATTAAATAAGAATTTATTTCAGACGAATAATAAATATAATCAATTTAATTTCCTCTAATACGTACTTTAACACTTTGATTGATAAATAACGACAACGCGGTAATATTATAAGAGAATAGGAAATCTGCTTTCCACAACAGTGGAAAAGGTAAAAATAAGGAGTGATATAATATATTTATTAATTATTAACGGACAGCAACATATCAAAATGTAGAAATATACTTATTTTCAAAGCAGTGCTTAGCACATATTCTTTTTTTAATAGAGTTACTATGCTTTAAGTTGTTAAAATTACCGCAATATCTTACTTACAAATTTTCTCAGTGATCGCTTATGCTTGTAATAATTTAGAACGTTATTGCAATAAGATTGCAATTAAGTGATATTCTTTAACAATGTTTTAATAAATATATTTTTCTTTACTTCTAGTTACATCAGCTTTCCATATCCTTACTACAAGTAGCAATTTATAATGTTTTGTGCAATATATGTATCGCAGCACTGTGAAACATATCATTTACAATGCATTTGCTATTTCAGTATTCTTAAGGTTATTTGTTGTTTAATAAACTGTAATAATGTATATGGTACGAAATCTGATAATATTTTTATTAATGTTATTCTATATATGACATTCTTATATATTCTGTGTATATATTAATAATTATTCTATTAAAATTATTAAATGCTTATTTCAGATGTAAAATAATTGACATCCTATGCATAGTAGTAATTTACGGAGCAGATCTGTTATCAAACATAAAAAAAGAATTCATTAACAAAGCATGAGATTCTTTTAAGTGAGAGTTTATTATTATTGTCTCTGCTATTAGAATCTCATGAAATGTTATGAAAACAACAACATCCATTCAGTTATTTTTCAGACTTTTTGGAAAATAAGAATCTGTTAAAGTATCTTTATTCAATGCCATATATGTTTTACAAACATTGAAAATAAAATATGATTTAAAGTGTTGCAAGTATAAAAAGCAGCATAATGTACTGTATAACATAAAATAAAAGAACATAAAATACAGATTTCATATGAATTACTTACATATAGATTTCTTACAATTAATTATTATTTTTCTAAATTTTGGATTTTATTACAATATTACAAATTTTATTACAGTAATATTTTTATCTTAAACACAATATCTCTCTCACTCATACACACACACACACACACACACACACACACACACACACACACACACACACACGCACGCACACACATAGATACTAACATATTTTGTTTTAATTAATTGCAGAGAAATCCAATTTTATATATTAATAGATTTCTATTTTCAAATAGAAGCAGCGTATTGTACATTACTATAAAAGTTAGTATTATAACTAGAAACTAAAAGAGATTAATTTATCATTAGGGTCATCAGGATTTTGTTAAAAATATAATGCTGCTTTTCATTGCGTCAACAATTTATGTGAAAATATAACTTATAATCGTTAATTTATAATCGTTATATTCGTTCCAAATATTGTTATTAATTATGTTATTAATTATGTTCCCTGGCGAATGAAGCATTAACACTTCGTTTACGCTTCGTTGTTTCAATTTACGCCTCCTAGAAGCTTCGTTTACACTTCTGTTACTCTTTCCTTACATTCGACTTATGCTCCGATATTTATTTTCGCCAGGGTTATAATTATGTTACTAAATATACATGGAGAAGATGTATTTGCTAATTCATCCTAATAATAATAGGATCAATCCATTTAATTCAATTTTTCCCGGAAATACATGTCTATACAGTCTGACGAGAAAAACAAGATTTAGAGAATTTACTCTTATTGAAATTTTGTTCTAAAATAATTTATAACTTGTTATATGATTGTGAAATCTATGAAGTTAAGAAATCTGTCATAATTACGGTGATAAAAGAAAGAAACAGATGTAATTTTGGAATATTATTTTTATTTATATATAAATTTGTATTTCAACTTTTTGTACGTAATATATACTGTGCATAAATATTTAATATGTTACACCATTCTGCCTTACATATGTATCTTGTTGTTATGATAAATTTCTTAATACTTTATATTACTTTTTTAAAATAAGTTATTATTATTTCTTTTATTATTCTTTATTATTTTTAATTTTACAATGAATCTACGTTTTATTCATTATTATTGAGCATAATATTGTGTCTGTGATTACACACTGATGGAAAACAAAACATTTTAATGTCTAAAAACAATGTTTACATCATTCCGATCATACGCAGTTAAATTATGTTAATTTCATTATGAGATGATATATAGCTAATGAAACGGCTTCTCTCTCATAATGTTGTTTTCAATTTATTTGACTGAAACATGTTTATGCGCGCCGGCATTCATCCATATCTATGCGCGTCTACATACGATGACGCGCATTGACACGACATGTACGAACATGTTTCAGTCAAATAAATTGAAAATAATTATAAGATTAAAAACTTAGGAAGTCTTCATATATCCCTCTTCAAATGTTATGAAGTTTTTTCATTGACTATCATTTCATAATAAATTTAACACGATCTGTATTGAACAGTGAATATATTGTCTTTAGATATGAAAATGTTTTGTTTTTCAGCAATTATATTAGACGGACACAAAATATATTATAATATAAAAAAATGGAATAAAATATATAAATTCATTGTAGGATTGAAAATAATAGAGAAAGTAATACAGAAAATTATAAAATAATAAAAAAAATAACTTATATTAAGGCGATTACATTTTAAAAAGCCAAGAAATTTATCATAACGATGTGCAAAGCAGAATGATAACATTAAATATTTATATATATATAGCATACAAAAAGTTGAAATATAAATTTATACATAAATAAGAATAAGGGCCATCGCACACGAAATTATGCATAAAAGCCCTTGCACAATGTTAGGCAATAGACAATAGGAACAGAGTATGGAACCTATTCACCAATAAAAACGCGGAATAAAAAATATTCGCCAATAGGAGCAGAGAATAAGTACTATTTCTGTTCCTATTGTCTGTTGCCTAACATTGTGCAAGGGTCTTAACATAAGACTGTATGGACCAATGAGTATCGAATATTATGTTATGTAAGTCAATATGGCGACTTAATACTCGATGTTCATTGATTCATACGGTCTTATGCTATGCATATGCAGCTATGCAATTTCGTGTACGATGACCCTAATATTCCAAAATTGCGTCCCAGCAAACGTCTTAGTAACGTTTTAATGATATATAATACATCATTAATACGTCATTAAGGGCCATTCCAGAATACGTTGTAAATGTCCCGTTTACCAGTAAATGCCAATTGCCAAGCTATCGTGATCCAATCAGCATCGAAATAACTTGACGCTAATTGGATAGCGATGGTTTGGCAACTGGCAACGGGACATTTGCAACGTATTTTGGAATGGCCTTAAGACATTTTTAGACGTCATCATGTTTGCTGGGATATATCCATAGACGTATTATACATAAACCTCGCGTTCCCTATCTCTCCTTTGTTTTGACAATGTGAAATTTTAGAAAGAGAAAGCTTGTGTTCGTGGTAGGTTTTTCTTTGTCTAACGATGCGTGATAAACAAAGAAAGATTAATACCACGAAAGCATATTGTCTCTTTCTAGTCTGTACAACTTTCTAGCCAAATGCGAGATCTATATATTATACGTCTATGGATATATCTACTTCTCTCTCTCTCTCTCTCTCTCTCTCTCTCTCTCTAACTCTAATAACGTTATTTTATGTCTATTTTGCATTGATGTAAAGCAGCTGAAAGAAACTACATAATTATGTAGTTTTCCGAAAAAGAAAATTTTCTGTATCAGTTGCATTTTTTGGAAAAAGGAGATGTCTAGCTGTTATCTGAAATAAAGAAATCCATTTACAAAAACCATGAGATTTTTTTGAGGGTTATCAACATTGTCTGCGCTCTATTAGAATCTTATTAAATGTTATGGAAAAATCAACATTCACTTCTTTAGATATGGACTAACTTGCAAAACAAATCCTTTGTTATCAAAGTATATGTTTACATAATAATATTATATTCTTTTTCAGTCAATAGATATAAATTCAAGTAAAATGTAAAGTAAAATGTGAAGTAAAATTTTGAGAGATTAATAAGTAGTAAGACATTTTTAATTTTACTGAGAACACTATTTTATTATTTAAAAAATTATATAAGTATTTTATTTGCGATTACAAACTTGATTTTTCTCAAATATATTGTACTTTCTATTTCCTTATTTAATATTATGAATTTTTGTTTTTAGATTATATTCTAACTTATCTTAATACTAAATATTTAATACTTAATACTATTAATAAAAGGCAAATTTTGATTTTATTTGCTTTAACAAAAGTTGTGTGTATTCTATTGTTATTAATATTATATACGTTTTTGGATTGTATATAGCAAGATATATTATGATATATAAGAAAATTTAAAGCAAAATAAAATAAAAATAAAATAAAAAACATAAAAAACATAAAAACATTTTAACCATAATTTTATGTATTTGTTTTTATTTGGTTATGTAACCAAGTTTTTATCTGAGCACTTGTACGACCCTTCAATACAGGATATTTGATTTTTACTTCGTTAATTTCATGCAAAGATGGCAATTTTTTATAGCAGTTTGAAATGAAGATAAAACTGTTGTGCGTTCATCATCCGCCCATCTGATTTTATGAGTACTTTTTCATGTAGGACCAAAGAGAGAAAATAATAATAAAATTATTTTAATTTATATATTTATTATGAAATGTTATTTAATAAAAACAATATATATATATATATATATATATATAAATTTAAAAATTATTTATATATAACTTATTGTAAAATTATTAAACTTACTTTTCTTTTTCTTTTTCTGTGTATTATTATTTATGTGATTTTCTCCTCTAGACACCTGTTTAGATTGCTTTTTCTTTTTGGATGATAAAAGATTTAAATCTAATTCTGTATTACATTCATCATCTGATTCAGTCATATTTTCAATATTATGATTAATTTTCCTCTTAGAAGTTAAACGATTTACTGAAATAATAACAAAATTTATATTTATATTTACATAGAATATGTCTCTAGATGAATGTTGGTTGAAGTAATCTATGAACTAAATGATAGAAAGAATTTAAAAAAATATGACTATTTAAGAAAAAACGCAAAGTAATCTTAGAAAATTGAAAAATATTTTTTTTTGCATAATTGCAATATACAAAGAAAACAATAATATATCTTTTTCTTATATTATAATATCTGCTATTTAGTAATTATTTTAAACAATATTTATTTAAAGTCACCTTATATATTCATTGTGAGACTGTTAAAAAGCAATACATATATACTATTTGATATAAAAATTATTCAAGCGTACCTTTTCTTTTCTCTGTATTATTATGATCATTGATATTTTTTCCTTTAACTATCTGTCTATATTGTCTTTTTTTTGTTAATAATGAAGTATCAGAAGTATTTAAAGTTAAATCTGAATTACTATCCGAATTACTAATCGGATCATCCTCATTTTCATTCTCATCCTCATCAACATTATCGCTTTCATCTGTTGCATCTTCTCCTTGTGCGTATTTAAGTAAACGTGATATAGCTAAATCTTTTGTTATAATTGATTGTCTATAATGTGATTTATGTATCTTCGTGATGGCCCATGAAATCAGCCAGATCATTCACTTCATGTTCAGATATATCTAATGAAATGCATACTGTAGCAATATGTTTTCGTAATATTGTACCTCGTAATGAAGTAGGCATTTTCGCTCCAGAAATTGTAGAATATTTTCGAATTAATACACATGCTCTCAAATATTTGTATCTTCGTTTGTCAGATGTATATATACCAAAAATATAAGGATTATTTTCAGAAACACCAGCATGTTTACGGTAATTAACAATCATTTGCATACATTTTAATATTTCTTCGTGAAGTAACACAGGAACTGTTCTTCCTAATTTACCGCGTATTGTCATTCTTACATATTTGGATAAAGATTTATATAATTCAGATGCTTCTTCTTTTGAAATTGCCGCACAATTTTCCAAATTTTCAATTAAAACACACTCCAATTCACCAGCACGTCTTCTATTAAATATCATAATCGATATTAATGTTGTTTCAGCTAGCATACGCCATGCTTGAATTGAGAAACCGTTTGTTTGTAAAAATTCTAAAGCCTTTGAGCGTTCAGTTTTGAGATAAGCATTAAATATCTTAATATCATTTATAGATGGCAAGACAATATTTTTTTGCCTTTTTCGATGCCCTTGAGTTTCAAATACAATTTTGTTTACGGTGACAGGATAATCCTCTTCAAATAACTTCAAAAAATTTTCTACTACAATTTGTTTGTTAAAATCTTGTTTTTTAATGCACATACTTCTTAAAATTTTTCCAACTTGTTTTATAAGTGTTCCCAAAGATGCAATGGATGGTGTTGTATATGTCCAAGTCTTCTCATCAAATTGTGCGAGTTTATTGACAGCTTTGATACATTGTTCATATTTTGTTGGATTATATTAGGTGTACAACTTTGCTTCCGCCGTTTTTTTGTAGATCGCTTTAGCGGTAGGTGGTGGTCGAAATAAATAGATCATAGATGTCATACAATATACTTGGACATCTGTCAACATAACCCCATAGAAACATTAGTCGATTTGTGTCTCCATCATAAAGTTATTCTCAATTGAAAATGTCTGTGTACGAGCCAAATTCTCGTCATTTGCGGGAGGTTTTAATTTTCTGCTTCAATATGAAGAAATCTGCGGCTGAGGCTCATCGAATGCTCTCAGATACTTATGGTGAGGCTTCTATTAGTGAAAGAACGTGTCGTGAGTGGTTTCAACACTTCAAGAACAGTGATTTTGACGTCGAAGACCGGCATAGCGGTGGAAAAAGGAAGATTGTATTAAGTTGTTAAAACCGACTGAAACAATCATAGGTGATCGGTATCGAACGCAATTGATGCGTTTGAGCCAAACATTGAAAGACAAACGGCCGCAATACAACGAGAGACACGATAAAGTGATTTTGCAGCATGACAATGCTCGACCCCATGTTACGAAAGTGGTCAAGATATACTTGAAAACGTCGAAATGGGAAGTCCTACCCCACCCGCTGTATTGTCCAGACGTTGCTTCCTCTGACTATCACTTGTTTCGATCAATGGCACACGGCCTGGCTGACCTGGCACTTCCAGTCTTATGAAGAAGTAAAAAATTGGATCGATTCGTGGATCGCCTCAAAATATGATCAGTTTTTTCGACGCAGGGTTCATACGCTGCCCGAAAGATGGGAGAAAGTAGTGGCCAGCGATGGACAATACTTTGAATCATAAATGTATAACTAGTTTTTTACAATAAAGCCTCAAATTTCGGAAAAAAAACGGCGGAAGCAAAGTTGTACACCTAATATATTGAAGAGAAATCTACTATACTGTTATCAAGATCCCTCAAAACAATAAGAAATCGTCCAAATAATCTCAGTCGTGCTCTGATCATATCGTGCTGATGTTGGAGACGATATTTCAGACACATTTTATTACCATAACAAACCAGCAGTTCATCATATCTAATAATTTGAGTTACACTGTCTTCTCTCATCACCGGAAATACCAATCTTCTTAATGATGTATTTGCACTGTAATGTATGCGACAAGCCACAGTACGTCCTAATATTTTTACATTTCTCTGAGCATCTTTTTTTTGTGCACATAACGCAAAATGATGCCTTATATTATTTGTAGAAAAAAAACCTTTACATTTTGCACAAGGAATAAAATCGGCTGCTTGTCTATTCAAATTTTTTCTTGGACGCCGACATACAATTAAATCTCCTTTATTTAAGTTAAAATTTGTATTATGTAAGTTAAAATTTGTATTATATGTGAAATTTCTTTTTCGTCTAAGTAGATCAATAATCTTTTTTCGTTCTGGATTGCCTACAACATAATTTTAATAATATAAAATATTAAAATTTAAAAAGCTATGATAAATAATTTTCTTCGATATTTCCACTAAGACCTTCAATTTCATATAACATTTAGAATATTCTAAATATTGTTGCAACTTTGTATATAACATACTTATCTTTAGGTAAAAAACAAAACTTTTTCACATCTTCTTCAGTTTTATGTACTAATTCTAAGTGCCTTGCAAATTGCGTTTGAAGCTTTTTACAATATGGACACATATTTCGTTTCAATTAGGATTGTCAGAAGTTTCTATATACATATTTCTATCATCACATACTTTAAATGAGCATGATGGTGTTAAATTTAATGTACTGTTTACAGTTTTATTTTTACTTGTATCAATTGTACTTTCAATTTTATTTTCACCTTCATCATCTTGATCTGTGTTTTCAAGCATAGAGCAATCTGACAAATGAAAACTCGAATCTTCGAAATTCTTAGATGTGATAGATGTATCAGATTCAATATTATCATCATTGATTTCACACTTTAAATTTAACTGATTCTCTATGAGTGTAGATTCCGCAGCTGGAGTGAATGTATTATTTGAAATATCGATAACATGAGTGTTGTTTGCATTTGAAGAAGCATTATTGTTATCAGTAATACTATACGTATTATTCAACTGCTTGTCGTACGTAATATTTTCAATTTTCTCTTCGTGTACTGGAAGCATTGTCTTTTTTACTAATATATTTACATTTTGTATTTCTAAGATCTTTGGAGTTTTTTTAGGATTTCTAAATTTCTTAGTAACATTTGCATTTTCATATATTTTAAAAGTAGAGTTAAATTCACTACAATATTGAACACTTTGTTCTATATCAGACAGCTCATTTAATATTGTCGAAACATTTTCTATAGCATTGGATTTGGTAGTTGGTAAAGAATCTGTGAAATAATAAAATGTCAAATAATAAATCATCATCAATCACATCAACTAATAAAGCTTCTGTCAAATAATAAATAAAATTCATAAAAATAAAATAAAGATATTTTTATCAAGAATAATATATATTGCAAAAGCTGTGTGTAAACATATTATCATGCAAAGTATGTAAAAAACTTGCATACGGAATGTTTATTGTTTAATGTTATAATATGATTAATTATATGTATCACTTACCGCTCATCATATTGTTATTATTAACAATTAATGCATTAAGATTCTCATCGTTACAAAGAGCATATTCAGTAACATACGCAGAATCTTTAATATTATCTTTGCCATTTATATTATCACTATTCGTCAAATTAGAATCAGACTTTGTATTGTACTGTACAATATCACAATTATAGCTTGATGGAACGCAAGTGCCTTCCTCGATTTCAAATATCACATTTGATGTATCGACATTTAACGTAGCATTGGAATTGGCAGTTGGTGGAGAACCTGCAAAATAAAATTTATGACAATAAAGCAGAGACATTTTTATCATAAGTAACTCATGTAGCAAAACTATAAATATATTATAATACAAAGTATATAAGAAAACTGTATATAAAATTTTTACTGTTTGATATTAACATATTGTATAATCCAATTAATTACATGTATTATAGACTTACTATTCATCTCCTCGTTGTTACTAACAATTAATGTATTAGGATTCTCATCGATACAAACTACATTTTCAGTAACATACATAGAATCTTTAATATTATCTTTGTCATTTGTATTCTCACTATTCGTCAAATTAGCATCAGACTTTATATTGTACTGTACAATATCACAATTATAGCTTGATGGACGCAAGTGCCTTCCTCGATTTCAAATATCACATTTGATGTATCGACATTTAACGTAGCATTGGAATTGGCAGTTGGTGGAGAACCTGCAATATAAAATTTATCAAAATAAATTAAAGAATTTTTATAGGCAAGCGTTATAACACTTTAAAACACCTTATATGAACATAATTACGTTTAGTAGAAAGGAATTCTTATATACTTTTATACATTAATTTAATACATATACAGGGTGATCCAAAAGTATGGAAACGGCCAAACAACTGTGGAGGAATGCACTTTGGAGAAAAAAGTTTGAGACAAAAGTTGTAGGATTTTTCCCGGGCAATCCGACGGTGACCTTAGATTTGACCTTGGATAGTCATTTGAAGGTCACATAAAGATTACCTTCAATTTCTTAAATGGAACCCCCTATTTTTCATTGCATATTCTTGTAGCTTATCTCGAGAGCTTTCCAAAACACTATAATTAAGTACCTTTTTATTAAGTACTTTTTGAGTTATAAGGCTTGAAATAATTTCTTAATTTTACATAAACCATAAAATATCTAGTAAACCATTCATTTTTCGATTATCTTACCTTCATACTTTTATGTACAAAATAATGAAAGGAATCAATTGGTGTAAAGAAAACATACAGTTGTTTTTAAGAAAAAATATGGAATTGTTAATTGCAAATTACATATTTTTTCTTAGAAACAACTATGTGTTTTCTTTACACCAATTGATTCCTCTTATTATTTTGTACATAAAAGTATGAAGGTAAGATAATCGAAAAATGAATGGTTTACTAGATATTTTATGGTTTATGTAAAATTAAGAAATTATTTCAAGCCTTATAACTCAAAAAGTACTTAATAAAAAGGTACTTAATTATAGTGTTTTGGAAAGCTCTCGAGATAAGCTACAAGAATATGTAATGAAAAATAGGGGGTTCCATTTAAGAAATTGCAGGTAATCTTTATGTGACCTTCAAATGACTATCCAAGGTCAAATCTAAGGTCACCATCGGATTGTCCGGGAAAAATCCTACAACTTTTGTCTCAAACTTTTTTCTCCAAAGTGCATTCCTCCACAGTTATTTGGCCGTTTCTTTTGGATCACCCTGTATATCATAATATCTGATGTTGCTACAATTGTTAAGTTTACTTTTGGAATTTTCTTATTTAAATTGTCTGCAATCTGTTGCAATTTGAATTTGCTTTCTAAAATAACAGACAAAAAGGATTTAAAATACATAATTACGTATTCGAAAATATAGTATTTTGCACTTTTATTACAAAAAAAAGTGAATTAATAAATAGATTTTATGATAATATAGTTATGGATTTAATTTTTATCATACTTGCTATAAGTTGCGATAATGCATGATTTTTTAATCTTTTCTTTTTTCATCTGTCTTTTAGTATAGACACTATAATATTTATCAGCACAGATTAGATTATACATTTTGATTATCAGAGCAACACCAATTTTAATATTAATAATCTATGTATTTATCTTATTAGACAACAATAGCAAACGATTAACGACAATAAGAAAATAAACGACAACGAACAAATAAGACGACATAACGATAGTAGTTATAATACTTTTTGTAACTTGTTCGAACGACGGTATGCAACGAGCGGGACTTTATACGCAGGCGCAATACGTAATATGATTCCGTTTAGTAGAGAAAGATTGGTATCAAAGAGAAACCTAAAGGCCTTTGCAAGTACAAAAATTTTAGTCGTAACTGTAAAGTCATAAGAAAACTGACAAATCATAGTCGAGTATTCTCCCTGTGATAAGAGAATAATCAACTGTGATTAATCAGTTTTCTTATGATCAGTCTTATGGTTACGATTAAAAATTTGTTATGTGCAAAGACCTTAAGAGCGGTTACTCCGGTTGTGATATATATGCGTATGTGTAATGAAATACATATTTTTTAACTCATAATTTCCTTCATAATTAAGTACAATATAAAAGATATATGCAATATATTGTTTATTTTTTCTTATTTTTGGAACAAAAGCATCAAACACTTAAGCAATCGTGCATTTTAATTAAATAATGCTTTTAATTTATATAACTTTTTATTATTAATGTTTTACTTATTATTTAATTAATTTTTTAATTTATAAATTTTATTGGTACACTATTGCACATGTATGCACATTATTATACACTATTGCACACGTATGCACATTAAAGACTATTATTATATTACATAAAGACTAGATTATTATTACATTACAAATTTACATACGAATAAGCATAATAGAAACAAAAGATAATTAATGCTACAATATTTTGAAAATAAGCATAATAATATAATAATATATACATGACCTCCGTTTCATATTACTTTCAAAGATCAAGTTTCTTCGTTCTATAACAAACATTTTGGAAAGTGTGCACCTCTATTGAATATATAAAAACTTATAAAATCTTTACATTACTTATTTTATATTTTTTTGGGCGTAATTTTAATAGTTTTCTGAAAAAGAAAGCATTTTTCACTGTGAGATAATTAATCAAAAAGATTTCTATAATTGTAAGATATTTAGAAATTTAACCTTGAACCGTAATAAGACATTTTTTCTTATAAAAAAGTAATAATTATTAATGCAATAATGGCAATAAATTAAAATAAAGACGTTAAAACGATAAATGCAACAATATTAACGACAAGAGTAATAATATTAACGACAAATGCAATAATATTAACACAAATGCTACAGTATCAGAGAGAAATCTAAGGGCGCATTTACACCTTGGCAGTAAAGCAGAAAACAGTTGCGGACTCGATTGCGGTTGAAATTGACCAATCAGAGCTGGTAGACAACTTGTTTTGCTTCATATAGTTATAAAATATATACTGCTGATTTTCTATCCTCATAATAAGCGGAGAGTGAAGCCAAGAAAGTAAGCGAGTAAGAAAATATATTTCCCTCTTTACTCATCCTAGAAACATTCGTTGTGCGATTGCGCAGTAGTTATGCACATGCGCAAATCGTTTAATGTTTCCAAGTTAAGAGAGAGAAAATGATATGTCTGCACTCTAATGTTTGCTTTACTTTTCAGGCAGTATATACATACTTCATTGAATTCTATATACAGGATAATTCTAAACAAACGTTTGTCTTTAAAATGTCGAATTCTTGAGTCAATTCTAAGGCGATTTTTTTCTTTATCAAAATTTTGTCTGAAACAGTTTTTAAATTATAAAAGAAAATAGCGAATTACGGAACGAATACGAGATTTAAGCAGGGACGGCGCAACTCACCGCGTCCGATACAGACGATTATATGGGGCGCTCTTCGGGATCAGCTGATTGCTACACGCGATGAGTGTAGTAATCAGTGTGTGCGTGTGTGTGTGTGTATATGTGAGAGAGAGAGAGAGAGAGAGAGAGAGAGAGAGAGAGAGAGAGAGCATGCATGTGTGTATACGCGTGGACATTTTCTCTCTCTTTCTCACACGCGAAAATGTAGGTTTATGATACCAGTCGAAAATAAAATGGCCATCCTGCACGATGATAGTTACGTCTAGAAAATTCAATCTGTTATTGTCACCTATTTCTGTAAACTGTAATCTGGGATGGAAAGAGTTGAAAACATCTAACACTGATTCAAGGCTATCGCATGGAACCATTAATGCTATATCGTCTATACATATCTGATATACATCGGGATCGTGAACAGCAAACTAGACAATGCCTTATATTCTAAATCCTGCAGTACGATGTCCGCTGTGATAGGTGACAAAGGAGAACCCATCGGTGTGCCAAATGTCTGTTTGTAAATTATATTGTTGAAAGTGAAATAAGTGGAGTTTAAGATTAAATTCACAGCCACAATGAACTCATCTAACGGAATGCTTGTATTCCCTGAAATGAACTCCCATCTGTTTTTATTCCTTCTATTATTAAATTATGTGGAATGTTCGTGAAAAGAGAGACCACGTCAAGAGAAAACTAAACGAAAATTATTTTCAACTGTAATTTTTTGTAGTTTTTGGATTAAATGGAAGCTATTTATGACATGGTTTATTGGAGGCGGAATACTTTTATGAATGATATCATGTATGAAAACCGCTAGTGAATAAAGAGGAGTGTTGATGGAAGACACGATTATCCTAGGGTGATTCTCCTTGTGTACTTTCGGTAGTCCATATGCCCTAAGAAGGACAGCAACGAATTCAACTGTCTATATTTCACTGTCGTGATGTAATCAAGTCTCTTCCATTTCATGAGTAATGTGTGTAGATCCGAAGTTAATCTTTTAATAGGATTTCGTGGTACTGTCATATATATATTGGTGTCATTAAGTAAATTCTCCATATTGTTGATGTACGTGAGTCTGTCCATGGAAACTGTAATGTTACCCTTATCAGCACGAGTAAATAAGATGTCCGGGTTCTTTTTTATAAAATCTTTAGTTACTAAGACTGCGCTCTTAATGTTTTTATCTATCTCAGTAGGCGAAAAACTACTATTACCTAAATTTTTTATGATAGGTATGGAACGGTTTCTGATGTCCATTACTACTTCCGGTTCTCTTTTTTGAATCTTGCAAAAATTGTTCTCAATATGTTTGATAATTTCGGATGTCAACCTATCATTATATGAAAAGGGCGGTAAACAAAATCCATCACTTAATTGCAATAGTCCTTGAACTTCGATCGAGATATCTTTGGTTGAAAGATTGACAAACCATTTTTTTCGAAGAGTTAGAGGTGATGATGGAGGGTCTGCAAAAGAAAAAGGACAGACTCTTACCTCCCCGTCATAATCTCCATTGTTAGTCGATACTTTATCTGACAATTGTTGTTCTGACTGATTTTTCGGATGTGAAACCCTAGTAATCGACTGTATATTGTCTTCGATGTTGTTAAAACCATTGTCACGTTTTTTATGCGAGTAAGAATAATTTATGCGACTAATAATTAATTTTTATATTATCACACAATAGTTGATGATTATTTTTAAACGAAACATTCTACAAAGATTATTCATGTCTTAAATGATAGAGGAAAATTCATTGAATCGAAACATATAAATATGCATATTGCAAAAATTCTGGATGCTAATAAATTATTGTAAAAGGACTTACCATTATAATTATATGTATGAAAACCTTTGCTGTCCCCACTACGTCACAACGCGCTTGAGAAAGAGAGACAGAACTAATTTTCGAGCCGTCGACGCCGCTTCTCCTACCATCGCCTATGCCTGGAACAGAAGTGGGAACCGACGATATAAAAAGGGGTGAACCGCAGTTCCCAGCGCACTTTTTTCGCACATTTCCGCCAGTCTTTAACCAAGTGGCACTTTTTCTCACACTTATTCGCCAGTTTATTAACAACAAGCATATCAACCGAGCATATAAATCTTAGTCGTGATTAGTCTCGATATACAGATTGTATATTAATATTGAAATAAAGTGTTTTACTTACGACGTTTGAATCTTCTACCATCTCCTGCACTGCCTTGCCACTTCTTCAGATTTTCACTGAGGTCGAGTAATCCAGAGAAGAAGCAGCGGTGCCTTTCTTCAATTTCAAATTCCACCAACCGGTAAATAATATAAATAAATTTATTTTAATTAACTCTTTACTAATTCTGACTTCAACTCTACATGATAATTTAAATTTTAATTATTCTTCACATTTACCTTCTTTATACAGACATTTAGTTTTTCTCTCGAATTAAAATCAACTTCCACCGGTCCTCAGTGCTTAGCACTTAGAGCGTAGCGTCGTTCAGGTCAGTCACTTGATGTACATTGGGTAGCTTACTACTCCTCTGCCGCTTTCATATAGAGATTCTCTTGAAGAATTTCTTTATGGATTCTGAGCCGTTGTGACGGGACGTCTTGTACATCGATACTCGACCTCGAATGAGAGACTGGCTCTTAGAGGATCTGCGAAATAATAGATTTTATGCACTGGCTTATAACTTAATTATTAAAATATTCAATAAATTTCATACTTACCTGATATAAGCCAGCCTCTTTTATTCTTATGTCATTAAGTGACATAGTCTGTATCCATAAATCCTCTCCTGTCTAGATACTTCTGATTGGATCTGAAAATTTTTAAACGAAATTAACAATTCATAATTATCATTCATTATATTCATATACATATTTTAACAAATTTTAACACGGAACATAGGCTTATATTCTGAACATTACGAATATTCCGAACAGTTTAATGTAGTGAAATTTTATTTCACTATTGGTTTAATATTTGATTCGTATTTTCTCCTGAATATTATATCATTTTAAAATTTTTAAAATACTTTATCATTCTAAACCCCGATTATCTACAATACTTTGTCTTCTGAATATCTTACAGATTCTATTCTTCAACTCGTCTATGTTTTCTTATTTTTAGTCATTGGAATATTAGATTTATTATTTCATTTTCTTAACAGGACACTCATTCTGAAAGCATACATTCTTATACTTCGTTATACAAAATTTATTAAGTTACCGTAAGTAACATATCCATTATTAACATCTCATTGTTCACAACACATAAATCAATACTAAAATGACTCCCTCAATAGATGGTCAACCCGCGTAGAGTTGATCAGATTACAAATCGAGCCTTGTCAGTTCGTGAAGGACGAGTACGCCGTCGCGAACAAATCCGCCAGCGGCTTATTAGGAGCGGAACAGCTATTCCCCGTCAATTATTCGCAGACGTGGATGACATCCCCGCAGACATAGAAACAGCGCACAACGAACACGAAGAATCGTCTCTCGAATTAGCCTTTGCCTCCCTTTCTCTAGACCCCTCAGATGTCCCCGAAAATCACGAGCACGATCCTCCAGAAAACAATAATGAAGGAATAGCTGACGACAACAACATTGAAGAAATAGAATCTGATAACTTGAGTGAGTGCTCCACCATATCTATAAATTTTATTGGAGAAAATGAGACTATCATTAACCCTCCCGGTCAGAATGGAGAATTACTAGAAGCCATCTTTAATTTATGGGAGAGTCGAGCGGAAATTTTGAACAACGCCATTGAACCTACATTTCGAGCATTAGGAGTTCCGCTTCCTGAGCGTTATATTTCCACTTCCCCCGCTTTTCCAGAGGTTTCACCAGAAATTTCAAGAGCACCGACTCCATTGTGGCCAGGATACGTTCCTCCCAGTTATTCTCCACTGACATTAGAAGACGTCGAAGAATTTGAAAGGGCAAATTTAGAAAGAGAAATCGAGCCTCTGTTCTCAGACCCTGAAGAGGCAGATATAATAGCAGATGACTATATCAATGCTCTAATTGACGCCATTGATATCCATAGAGGAGAACAAAGAATAGTTTATTACATGCATTTCTCTATACCTCTATAAAGAAATAAAAACTTATATATATATATATATATATAAGTTTTTATTTCTTTATAGAGGTATAGAGAAATGCATGTAATAAACTATTCTTCTATATATATATATATATATATATATATATATATATATATACATATATATATATACATTGTAAATATTATGCTATTAAATCAAGAGAAGTTATAATAAAGTAAAAATAACATCTTACAAATTGAGTCAGATTCAATTCACCTAGCGTTTACCTCCTGTCGTTCAAAGATCCTCTCACATAAAGAAGCGAAATACTCTATCTCTCGGTGTCTCGGGGTATAGCCGGCTTAGCAGGTTGCCCTAGAAAATAAATTGAGAGAAAAACCTCTGATCAAATGAAATAAAAATTTAGTTAGCCGAAATTAAATTTCGAGATGTAACAATAGTACAGTAGTTCGCGTCATCGCATGCTATCTTGAAAAAAGGCGTTTAATTCACGGTAGTTCGTCGTATAGGCGTGCGTTATTCAGATTAAAAGCATTCATTTCTAGTTAGTTCAGTAGTTCGCATCATCGCATGCTGTCTTGAAAAAAAGTGTTTAATTCTGCTTTGCACGTCGTATAGGCGTGCTTTATTCGGAAATAAAGCATTTATTTCTAGTTAGTTCAGTAGTTCGCATCATCGCATGCTATTTTGAAAAAAATACGTTTAATTCTTGTTTGTACGTCGTATAGACATGCGTTATTTGGATTAAAAGCATTTATTTATAGTTAGTTCAGTAGTTCGCATCATCGCATGCTATCTTGAGAAAAAGCGTTTAATTCTAGTTTGTACGTCGTATAGGCGTGCCTTATTCAGAAAAAAACATTTATTTCTAGTTAGTTCAGCAGTTCGCATCATCGCATGTTATCTTGAAAAAAAGGGTTTAATTCTAGTTTGTACGTCGTATAAGCGTGCTTTATTCGGAAAGAAAGCATTTATTTCTAGTTAGTTCAGTAGTTCGCATCATCGCATGCTATCTTGAGAAAAAGCGATTAATTCTAGTTTGTACGTCGTATAGGCGTGCCTTATTCAGAAAAAAACATTTATTTCTAGTTAGTTCAGCAGTTCGCATCATCGCATGTTATCTTGAAAAAAAGGGTTTAATTCTAGTTTGTACGTCGTATAAGCGTGCTTTATTCGGAAAGAAAGCATTTATTTCTAGTTAGTTCAGTAGTTCGCATCATCGCATGCTATCTTGAGAAAAAGCGATTAATTCTAGTTTGTACGTCGTATAGGCGTGCTTTATTCAGAAAAAAACATTTATTTCTAGTTAGTTCAGTAGTTCGCATCATCGCAAGCTATCTTGAAAAAAAGCTTTAAATTCTAGTTTATACGTCGTATAGGCGTGCGTTATTCGGATTAAAAGCATTTATTTCTAATTAGTTCAGTAGTTCGCATCATTGCATGCTATCTTGAAAAAAAGCGTTTATTTCTCGTTTGTACGTCGTATAGGCGTGCGTTATTCTGATTAAAAGCATTCATTTCTAGTTAGTTCAGTAGTTCGCATCATCGCATGCTATCTTGAAAAAAAGCGTTTAATTCTAGTTTGTACGTCGTATAAGCGTGCGTTATTCGGATTAAAAGCATTTATTTCTAGTTAGTTCAGTAGTTCGCATCATCGCATGCTATCTTGAAAAAAAGCGTATAATTCTAGTATGTACGTCGTATAGGCGTGCGTTATGCGGAAAAAAAGCATTCATTTCTAGATAGTTCAGTAGTTCGCATCATCGCATGTTATCTTGAAAAAAGCGTTTAATTCTAGTTTGTACGTCGTATAGGCGTGCGATATCCGTAAAAAAAGCGTTTATTTCTAGTTAGTTCAGTAGCGATTATTTCTAGTTAGTTCAGTAGTTCGGATCATCGCATGCTATCTTGAAAAAAAGCGTTTAATTCTAGTTTGTACGTCGTATAGGCGTGCTTTATTCGGAAAGAAAGCATTTATTTTTAGTTAGTTCAGTAGATCGCATCATCGCATGCTATCTTGAAAAGAAGCGTTTAATTCTAGTTTGTACGTCGTATAGGCGTGCTTTATTCGGAAAGAAAGCATTTATTTCTAGTTAGTTCAGTAGTTCGCATCATCGCATGCTATCTTGAAAAAAAGCGTATAATTCTAGTTTGTACGTCGTATAGGCGTCCTTTATTCGGAAAGAAAGCATTTATTTTTAGTTAGTTCAGTAGATCGCATCATCACATGCTATCTTGAAAAGAAGCGTTTAATTCTTGTTTGTACGTCGTATAGGCGTCCTTTATTCGGAAAGAAAGCATTTATTTTTAGTTAGTTCAGTAGATCGCATCATCACATGCTATCTTGAAAAAAAGCGTTTAATTCTAGTTTGTACGTCGTATGGGCGTGCGATATCCGTAAAAAAAGCGTTTATTTCTAGTTAGTTCAGTAGCGTTTATTTCTAGTTAGTTCTGTAGTTCGCATCATCGCATGCTATCTTGAAAAAAAGCGTTTAATTCTAGTTTGTACGTCGTACAGGCGTGCATTATTCGGATTAAAAGCATTCATTTCTAGTTAGTTCAGTAGTACGCATCATCTCATGATATCTTGAAAAAAAGCGTTCAATTCTCGTTTGTACGTCGTATAGGCGCGCGTTATTCGGAAAGAAAGCATTTATTTCTAGTTAGTTCAGCAGTTCGCATCATCGCATGCTATCTTGAAAAAAAGCGTTTAATTCTAGTTTGTACGTCGTATAGGCGTGCCTTATTCAGAAAAAAACATTTATTTCTAGTTAGTTCAGTAGTTCGCATCATTGCATGCTATCTTGAAAAAAAGACTTTAATTCTCGTTTGTAGGTCGTATAGGCGTGCGTTATGCGGAAAAAAAGCATTCATTTCCAGATAGTTCAGTAGTTCGCATCATCGCATGTTATATTGAAAAAAAGTGTTTTATTCTAGTTTGTACGTCGTATACGCGTGCGTTATTCGGATTAAAAGCATACATTTCTAGTTAGTTCAGTAGTTCGCATCATCGCATGCTGTCTTGAAAAAAATCGTTTAATTCTGCTTTGCACGTCGTATAGGCGTGCTTTATTCGGAAATAAAGCATTTATTTCTAGTTAGTTCAGTAGTTCGCATCATCGCATGCTATTTTGAAAAAAAACGTTTAATTCACGTTAGTACGTCGTATAGGCGTGCGTTATTCAGAAGAAAGCATTTATTTCTAGTTAGTACAGTATTTCGCATCATCGCATGATATCTTCAAAAAAAGCGTTCAATTCTCGTTTGCACGTCGTATAGACGTTCGTTATTTTTTTATTTTTTATTGTTTTCTGAAATCTACTAGAGAAATAAATATTGAATTGCTGCTTGTGATGTAATCTTTGAATTATAATTTACATTTAATTTGAAAATAATTTGTCACAAAACATCATTCTAAGTCATCATATATATATGTACATATATATATATACATATATGCAGGATGTCCTAGACCACCGTACACCTCTTTTCTTTCAAAAACTATGCATTTTATAGAAAACGTTTTCGACAAAAATTGTATGGTTTTGAGAGGAAAATAAGATGGTGTCATTGGTTTGACGTTGGATGACATCGTTAAGGTCAAGTCAAGGACACCTTTAATTTCTTAAATGGAACTACCTATTTTTTATTGCATATTCTTATAGCTTATGTCGAAAGCTTTCCAAAACACTATAATAAAGTATTATTTCATTGAGTACTTTTCAAGTTATGAGGCTTGAAATAATTTTTCAATTTTACATAAGCCATAAAATATCTAGTAAAATATTCATTTTTCGATTATCTTGCTTTAATACTTTTATGTACAAAATAATGGAAGGAATCAATTGGTGTAAAGAAAACACATAGTTATTTTTAAGAAAAAATATGTAATTTGCAATTAACAATTACATATATTTTTTCTTTGAAACAACTATGTGTTTTCTTTATACCAATTGATTCCTCTCATTATTTTGTACATAAAAGTATTAAAGCAAGATAATCGAAAAATGAATATTTTACTAGATATATTACGGTTAAATAAAGAAATGATTTCAAGCCTCATAACTCAAAAAGTACTCAATAAAAAAATATTTTATTATAGTGTTTTGAAAAGCTCTCGAGATAAGCTACAAGAAAATGTAATGAGAAAATGTAGGTTCCATTTAAGAAATTGAAGGTGACCTTTATGTGACCTTCAAATAACTCTTCAAGGTCAAACCAATGATACCATCTTATGTCCCCCTAGAAACCATACAACTTTTGTCTGAAACATTTTTTTGATTTTTTATTATTTTCCGAAATATTTGGCTGGGGAAATTAAAATGGGCCACCCTGTATATACAGGGTGCGTCACCAAAATCCGGACAAATCGAACAATTTTTCTAAACGAAACTTTATTAATGAAAAAATTAATTATTAAGGAAAATTCTTTCACATATCACGTCCTTACAGGGTATAATTATTCTATATAACCTCCATCAGCTTCAATAACGGCCTCTATTCTCGATCTGAAACGTTCGCATGCACGCTGCAGTGTAGCGCTGTCCATATCGGCGAATGCTGCTTCAATAGCAGTCCTTAATGAGGTCACGTTGGGATGACTTGACTTGTTGGTGACCCTTTCAACAACACTCCATACGTAATAATCCAAGGGATTTAAATCAGGACTATTGGGAGGCCAGAATTCTCTGGACCAAAACATGTCAATGTTGTCTGAGAGCCAGTTTTGGACCAAATGGCGTACTGGAACCTTCGTTTGATTGTTCTGAAGCACGATATTTTGCCACAACATCATAGACGGTTGATCTCGGATATCTAAAAAACCGAATTATTTCCGTTGGTGACTGCCCAGCGCGAAGGCCTTCGATAATTGCGGCTCTTCGATTATATTCTCTGCCTGGTGTCGACGCTGCGGCCATTTTGAGTTTGTGACTATTTACTAGAAGCATCAAGCTTACTCAAACGCCCAAGGTGACTTTGGGCGGAGGCGCAATATGGAGGGAAATTTAAATTGAAATTTGTCCGGATTTTGGTGACGCACCCTGTATATATATATATATATATATATTGTATATATATATACATATATATATATATATTGCGACGTTTCTTCAATTGAAATTCAAAATGAATCGCGACACTCCTCGAGATGTTGGATGGGAGCGTGCGCGGGGGAGCGAAAACGCCGTCAAAAACAATAACGAAATTATTATACTCGCGTTCGGAGGAACAGGGATGGAAGACGTTCTCGCGCGAGCCGCGGCGGAGCGGAGACCGTATCGATATATCGAAAAGCTGGGCGCCAGATGCATGGTCTTTCACGCATCAGTTTTCGCGAAAAGCCGAAAGACGTTAAAAGAAAACGATAGCCTGCTTCGCCATGGGCCGACCAGCTCGCCTAACGGTAGAGGGGAGGGGTTATTAGAGAAAGTTAATTGATTATGCGAGTCTTCGCGGAATTAACGGACGACAGACAAAACGACAGTCGACAATCAAGCGAGACGAATACTTAAATAAATTACGCGATTGGAACAAAAAAAAAGATAACAAGTTTATTACTAGAAAAATAGAGTAACACTACGAGTGAATAATTAACAAATCAATAATAAGAATTGAATCGGTTTTGAACAATGACTCAGTCAACAATAATAAGCGATAACTGAACTGAGATTAACAATTCCTGACAAAGATATTAGTTCGCTATTACTTCCCCGCAATGCGAGAACGAATCATACAAATAACAAAAAAAAAAAAACGACGCTGCCCGACAAATTCAAACAAAATACGAGAGCGAAAAATACAATATAATTAATCCTGGCATGAAAATCGTGACGGTATTCTGAGCAAGTATCTGCTCGCCTTCGGCAACGAAAACGAGAGCGTTAAGACAATTCGATTATTCATCCGAGCCTGTTTTTATGGCCGGAGTTTGCGGGACAGAGCGAGGCTTTACTGAATACCAAAGATTTTCAGCACGAAAATATTCGCGGATATTATTCAAACGATAGCATAATTTCTGTAGATCCAAATCGACGACTTATTGCAACGACTTTTCCCCGCAATTTCTTAATTCGCGAAACAAATCTGCAGCTTACTAATTCGACAACATAAGTAACCAAAAATACGGAATAATTTTGCGAAGGCGGATAATGTATGCGATAGGCGAACGCTATTCTCAAACTGTTATAGCCGACGGCAGATGGAGAATTTTCTCCGCCGATATCTCGCCTCTTTCTTCCGCCCGAATCGCTCAATTTTACTCTCAAGACTCTGGCGATTATCTCGCACCACGATAAATTCGGCAGACGCTACATATTATTTATTACGCGCCATTCGACAGCGTAATAAGCGCGACAAAGACGACCATATTCTGTTACCCTTTGTTACGCTCTTTTCGGCGGCGTAATAAGCGCGACAATGACGCAAATACTTTCACGCTCACTCTACAATGAAATATCAAAAACGCTCACACGCACTCTTACAATTAACGACGACATACACGCAATCAGACATCCAAAAATCGCCCTGAGATACGGGATATTCTACGCGGCGACAACAGCGGTACGACAACCCGGGCGGTATTCGCTTTCACGCATCCTTCGCGCACGCGGTCGATATTCGCCGGTCGATAGCTTCGCGTAAAGAACACCCGAAACCCGGAGAGAGACGAACGTTGTCTTATCAATTTAACGCCTACGTTACGATGGTCCTTCCTCGGTCGCTTGCCTCCAGTCGCCCGACAAATTCACGAAATATCACCGTCTCGGCAAACGGCTCGAGCGGTCGCGAAACACGAAAAAGATGGCGACGGCGGCAGAACGGCCGGCACGCGGACGAAATCGCGTACGTGGCTTACACAAATGATGGACAACCTCACCGATAACGCTTTCTCCCGTGGGGATGGTCCTCGGTCTCGTCCTCTGCTCGGTGTTTCGTCAGCGGCGACAGATACAGCAAACTTTACACACAAACGACAACGAGCTTACAATCGGACTTAATCTCGCGAGCGTCCGCACCAGAATGATCCTGGGATCTCGCGGCCCGGGGTCGATAGCGGCGTCAATGACCGCTTTGTGGGGTGCGCAGCCCCGCGGCCAATCAGGATACGGCACGCGAGAGGTCCTAGCGCCTCGCGAGATCCGCGGCGCTTTTAGCGCTTCGCGCGCAATTAATTCGATTCGAATTATGTAGTGGCTGCCGCGGGCCCCGGTGCAAGGGCCCGTTGGAGGCTCCGCTGTCGTTTGTCCTCCTCGGAGGGTGGCGTTGATCGGACTTCCGTCCTCCACCTTGGGACGCGGGCGAATTCCCTCGGTATCGTCCTTTCTAGCGCTATTAACTCCTCCGTTCGCTGTCGATAAGCGTCTTGCTGCAATCTTCCTTGATGTGCTTCCGGTCCTCCGGATCTTCTCCGGCGAGGTGCCCGTTGTCGTTTATTACAAACAAAGAAACATATCGACATAATTAATAAAAATTCTTACAAAATACGATATCGCTCGTCTCTCCGAGGAGTTCCCGATAACGCTCTCTCGAGGTTGATTCTGGCGCGGCCGCTCGGCCCGCGCCCCATAAAATCTCGGGGCGGGTGGACGCTTTAAAGGACGGCAACGTCACAATATATATATATATATATATATATATATATATATATATATATATATATACCTAATGAAACTTGTTCAGTTACAGATGGCGCCACTTTTGAGATATCTTGATGGAAGCCATTTTTGTAAATGGAAGTTGATTTTTTTTTCTAATAAAAGTTGTAGCAGATATTGAAACGAATACAATGGTTTTTGTATTTTTTTATTCGGATCATTTTTGACCGAGTTACAGCGCTTTAAAGTTTCAATATTGCCAAAAACTGCTGTATTTGTCTTGATGCCAGCCACTTCTATTTGAATCCAAAAAAATGCAACAAAGAACAAAGAACAGTCGATTTACTTTTTTTAAGTAGAATTGTACATTTATTATTTTAATATTACAGTTATAAAGTAATTTTAATATTTCTTTTTCCCTTCGACATAGCCGCCGTCATGTAGAATGCACTGCTGCAATCTTCTCATCGTCTCCTTTTCGACGTTTCTTAACATTTCGGGGGTCACGTTGTCGCAGGCGGACCTTATTCTTTGCTGAAGGTCATTGACATCTGTCACTGGAACCTTATAAATAATTTGTTTTAAGTAACCCCATAGAAAAAAATCGCAAGGCGTCAAATCAGGGGACCTCGGAGGCCACGTAACAGGCCCACCACGACCAATCCACCTATTATGGAAATTAATATTTAGCCAATTTCTGACCAGAATGGCCCAATGTGGTGGTGCTCCATCTTGTTGGAACCAAAAGTCCCTTCTTGTTACAAGTGGCATATCGTTTAAATATTCCGTCAAATTCGTTTGTAAAAAATTCAGGTATGCTGTACTATCTATGGCTCTATCAAAGAAGAATGGACCCACTATTTTGCGCTTATGTATCCCACACCATACCATGACTGATGTCCTGTATTGCATGTTATTTTCTTGCACCCAATGTGGATTTTCTTTTGCCCACATTCTGGAATGTTGGTGACAAGCCATTCCATTTGTGTAAAAAATACATTCATCAGTAAACATAATTGACTTTAAAATGTCAGTATTCTCTATAATCCACATGGCGAATTCTATGCGAGGTCCGTAATCACGCTCCAGTAGTTTGTGGACAGTCGTAGGTTTGAATGCTTTAAGCTTATGTTTTTTCAAAATTTGCCTAACAACCCACGTTGATACTCCAGAATTAGCTGATACTTGTCGAATGGATATCTTTGGAAATTCTGAAAATGCTGCCAATACATTTATTTCGGTATCTTCAGCCCATGAAGACGTCCTTGGCTCTCGTTTTTTCAATACAGAACCAGTCTCCTTAAAGAGATCAACGACTATTCTAATCTATCATAAAAATGGAAAATATTTTACTATGCCAAAATCGACAAGTATTGTTAGCAACTGCAGCGAGAAACTTACCTGTTTACGAGACGGAATTGGTCTATCAGGATGTCGTAAATGAAAAGTGTCTGCAACTTCTTGATACGTAGCGTGATTAGAACCACGTAGAAGCACAAATTCAATTTTCTCTGCTATCGTAAAAGTAGACATTATTAAGCAATTTAATGTTTCATTACACAATGCTGAACTTATTTGATCGATATTTCACGATAAACTACCTTACTTCAGTTAAAACTGAATTATTCCGTAAAGAAAAAACCGGCGAACTTGGCATTTATTTGTTTACATTTGGCAGTTCGTTCGTGTTTATGTTTTTGCATTCATATTTGAGCATACGCTCGTATTTGTGTTTATTATGTACGTATTATGCCTACGGAACTGAAGTGTTTTAGTTTATCGTGAAATACCGATCATCGTAAGGTTCGCCAACATGACCCCCGAAATGTTAAAAAACGTCGAAAAGGAGACGATGAGAAGATTGCAGCAGTGCATTCTACATGACGGCGGCTATGTCGAAGGGAAAAAGAAATATTAAAATTACTTTATAACTGTAATATTAAAATAATAAATGTACAATTCTACTTAAAAAAAGTAAATCGACTGTTCTTTGTTCTTTGTTGCATTTTTTTGGATTCAAATAGAAGTGGCTGGCATCAAGACAAATACAGCAGTTTTTGGCAATATTGAAACTTTAAAGCGCTGTAACTCGGTCAAAAATGATCCGAATAAAAAAATACAAAAACCATTGTATTCGTTTCAATATCTGCTACAACTTTTATTAGAAAAAAAAATCAACTTCCATTTACAAAAATGGCTTCCATCAAGATATCTCAAAAGTGGCGCCATCTGTAACTGAACAAGTTTCATTATATTATGTCCCCCTTGTAACCATACAATTTTTGTTTGGACTATTTTCTTCTAAACCCATTAATTTCGCAATAAATCACTACGGGCCACGTTAATTCACACATACTGTATATATATATATATATATATATATATATATATATACCATGTATAAAAATAAAAATATATATAACACATAAAAGAAGTAAAATGGAACAACACTGGCAATATTTATTGAGGTAAAAAATCACAATCACGACGTTTCGACCATAGGTTTTGGTCCTTTTCGAGTGAACTACAAAAAAATTATTTCCAGTAATACAACAACAAGAAAAATTAATGATACTAAATTACATAGATGTTCAAATAAGATTTGAGCAACAAGTTATATACATACAGTAATTAAATTAACAGTTCTATCGTGAGAAAAAGGAAATCACTTCGTCAAGATTATCATGTCACTGTCTCCATCAACACACAGAGAAAGACTAGACAACCTTTATTATTCTATCATAAATATTGTTTAAATTTTCAGTGTCCTTTTGTAAGTTAATCGTGTTGTCAAACTTTTTTATATAAAACATTTCGGCAATTTCTCTCTTGGCCGAAATGTTTTATATAAAAAAATTTGACAACACGATTAACTTACAAAAGGACACTGAAAATTTAAACAATATTTATGATAGAATAATAAAGGTTGTCTAGTCTTTCTCTGTGTGTTGATGGAGACAGTGACATGATAATCTTGACGAAGTGATTTCCTTTTTCTCACGATAGAACTGTTAATTTAATTACTGTATGTATATAACTTGTTGCTCAAATCTTATTTGAACATCTATGTAATTTAGTATCATTAATTTTTCTTGTTGTATTACTGGAAATAATTTTTTTGTAGTTCACTCGAAAAGGACCAAAACCTATGGTCGAAACGTCGTGATTGTGATTTTTTACCTCAATAAATATTGCCAGTGTTGATCGATTTTAACTACTTCTTTTATTTATTTACTGGCGATCTTCAAGAAAATTTAAATATATAACACACATATATATATATATATATATATATATATATATGTTATATATATTATTTTTTTTATGTATGGTGATTTAGAAAGATGTTTTGTGAAAAATTATTTTCAAATTATAAATTTTAATTCAAGGATTACATCCCAAGCAGGAACTTTTAAAATATTTATTTCTGAATAGTAGATTTGAGATAACCATGACAATTAAAAAAATAATTCTATGTTGAATTTTAGCTGTAGTTTTTAATTTTTTTAATAATGCGTTCTTAAAGAATTTTCAGAATTTTATAATGCTTCGAAATTCTTCAAAAGTGTATGACTGAAGAAATAAAAAATTACAGCTAAAGTTTTATATACAATTATTAACTATTTTTTGGAAGCGCTTCAAACTAATCGTTGAGAGAGGGAGCATTTTTATAAAATCACCTTTTGTAGCTTAATTCTCGAATAATTAATTACAATTTAATTTAATTTGCCTTCTTTTTAAATAATTAAAACTTTTACAAAAACATCTTATTGAGGCACACTGTACACTTATACAAATTAGTATATAAAAACTTAAAAAAATTATCTTTAAATAAATTTAGAATTATTGCTAATAATTATTGTTATATTTTAATATGCAGGGTTAGGCATTTCAAGTGTTACAAGTGATGTTTCAAAATACATATTATAACAAAAAGTATTTCTGCAAATATTATTTATCTCAAAGGAAAATATAAAAAGGAACTGTTGGTTTGATCTTAGATAGTTGTTTTGAAATGACATGAAGGTTATCTTTAATTTCTTAAATGGGAACCCCATTTTTCGTTACACTTTCTTGTATTTTACATTTACAGCTATTCAAAACACTATAATAAAGTATTTTTTCATATAGTATTTTTCGAGTTATGAGGCTTCAAATAATTTTTTAATATTAGATAAACAAAAAAATATCTCATAAAATATTCATTTTTCGTGTATCTTATCCCAAAAATAAGATCATCGAAAAATGAATATTTTACGAGATATTTTTCAGTTTATGTAACATGAAGAAATTAGCCTCATAATTTGAATAGTACTACATGGGAAAATATTTTCTTATAGTGTATTAAAAAGCTCTCGAGGTAAAATACTAAAAAATAAAAATAGGTTTTACCATTATAAATACCATTTAATAAATTAAAGGTGACCTTCATGTCATCTTCAAACAATTATCTAAAGTCAAACCAATTATTTTTTCTTATATCTTCCTTTGAGTCAAAACTTGATTATGACAAATTTTTTGTTATAATGTGTACTTTCAATGATAATGGCCCATATTCTGAATCCTCTTTTGTCAATAAAAGTGCCTCTGGCTTATAAGCCTTTGACTGATTACGAGCCACTTTTAGAGGCACTTTTATAAATAAAAAATAATTTAGAATATGGACCAATAGTTTGTAACTCTTTAAGTGTCACCTTGTATATATGCATACACATACAAATACACATACATATACAAACACATATATACACAAATTATGATAAAAGAACCAATTTGTGAAAAATAAGAATATAGTCCTTATCTTAATATTTATATTTATCATTATATTTTTTCTATACGTAAATTTTGTAATAATAGTTGTAATAATAGTTATTATAAGTTTTGTAAGTTTTTCTACTAATTAGTGCTAGAGGCGATCTATTCGTGTGCTGCTTATTTAAAAAAATATAATCCAGAAGCGATCTTTTCGTGAGCTGGTTGTTTTAAGAAATATTTCTTGCCAGAAGCGGTTTGCATGTGCGCTCTGGTTATGAAAAAAATACTTTATCCCAGAGGCGATCTATTCGTGTGCTGGTTGTTTCAAGAAATATTTCTTGCCAGAAGCGGTTTGCATGTGCGCTTTGATTATAAAAAAATACTTTATCCCAGAGGCGATCTATTCGTGTGCTGGTTGTTTCAAGAAATATTTCTTGCCAGAAGCGGTTTGCATGTGCGCTTTGATTATAAAAAAATACTTTATCCCAGAGGCGATCTTTTCGTGAGCTGGTTGTTTTAAGAAATATTTCTTGCCAGAAGCGGTTTGCATGTGCGCTCTGATTATGAAAAAAATACTTTATCCCAGAGGCGATCTATTCGTATGCTGGTTGTTTCAAGAAATATTTCTTGCCAGAAGCGGTTTGCATGTGCGCTTTGATTATAAAAAAATACTTTATCCCAGAGGCGATCTTTTCGTGAGCTGGTTGTTTTAAGAAATATTTCTAGCCAGAAGCGGTTTGCATGTGCGCTCTGGTTATGAAAAAAATACTTTATCCCAGAGGCGATCTATTCGTGTGCTGGTTGTTTCAAGAAATATTTCTTGCCAGAAGCGGTTTGCATGTGCGCTTTGATTATAAAAAAATACTTTATCCCAGAGGTGATCTTTTCGTGAGCTGGTTGTTTTAAGAAATATTTCTTGCCAGAAGCGGTTTGCATGTGCGCTCTGGTTATAAAAAAAATACTTTATCCCAGAGGCGATCTTTTCGTGAGCTGGTTGTTTTAAGAAAATGTAATCCAGAGGCGAACTATTCATGTGCTGATTATTAAAAAAAATGTAATGCGTTGTTTGCATGTACGCTTTGATTATTTGAAATAAATTATTTTTATGTTGTCTAAACATCATCGTGTCATAGTTATAATTGTCAGTAATAATTTTATAAACTAAGGACTGCACTTATTTTTCACAGATTTTATTTTTCTGTACGATTACATACAGAGATAAAATAAGTAACATATCTAATTTTTATAACAATATTATACTAAATATTAATCCATTAATTTTTTTACAGGCGACAGTTATTATTGAAGCAAGAAACAAATGACTCCAGGAGCATGAAGGGTAGTAACGATAAATCCATCGATTTCGAGAAATCGGTAGACTCTCCTTCCGATATGATGGATTCAAAAGTTAGTACCCAAACAATGCAATGCCTGGAGTCAATTTCAAATACAGGTATGTGTAAGTATCAAAATGTCAAACTTTGTGAAGATAATTTTGTTATCGATAATGGCCCCCTGGATACAAACCGTATTCAGGAAAGCATGCCCGAAGGCCGTCGCATCGTTGACATTTCTTTTATGTGGAATGAAATCCATAAAACATTTGATAATCATGCGCGAGGAATAGAGTGCCAATTTAAAGATTGGAAACTCATAAATTCTCATCGCCGTGGTTTAATAACGCAGTTGTTCTTCAAATGCCAAATGTGCAATTATGAAGCTAACATCTGGTCAGAACCCACAAAACTAGAACTATTGGACATTAATACAGCTGCTGTAGCAGGAACTGTTACAATGGGCATTGGTTATGCCCAGTTAGAAGAGCTGTGTGCTGCCATTAATATTCCTTGTATGTCCGAGCCAACTTATGTCAAATACAGAGAGAATTTAGTCGATGATTTTAAAAAAACTGCCATGGAAAATATGAAATTGGCTGGCGAAGTTGAAAAACAACTCGCTCTTGAAAGAAATAATACTACTGACGGTATTCCATACATAACCGTTGTAGCAGACGGTAGTTGGATGAAGAGATCATATGGTAATGCTTATAACTCGCTTTCCGGTATTGGAGCTATAATTGGTTACCATACGAAAAAGATTCTCTTCGTTGGTGTTCGCAATAAATATTGTGCAATCTGTGATATGGCAGAGCGAAAAGGTCGAACCAAGAGCTCACAAATGCTATACAAATTTTAATCGCGACGCAAGCTCCACAAGCATGGAGAGCGATGTTATCGCGGAAGGTTTTAAATGTAGCCTCGAAATGCATGGGCTAATCTATAAAACAGTTATTGCCGATGGAGACAGTAGCGTGTATCAGACTATTCTTGATAACAGACCGTATTGTGAACAGATGATAACAGTAAAAAAAATAGAATGCACAAATCATTGGCTTCGCAATTTATGCAAAAAGTTGAAAGCTGTGGCAGAGATAACTCAGCCAAAAACACAAAGGCAGCGTGGCTTTGTACAATTACGAAATGTTGTAAAAAACAATATTTTGAATATCCGAAAAGAGATAGAAAAGACAGTTGAACTGCGAAGAAAACAAGAACAAATACCTCAACACAGTAAGGCTATGGAATTACAAAATATATTGAACATTCCTAGCCATGTTTTTGGCGAACATATCGATGCGAAGCACGAGGTCATATATGCAAAGAGAATGCTAATGAAACGAAACAAAATTTTGTATCATCTTTGAAATTATATGGTCTGTATCAAAAAATAGAAAGCGCTATCATATATCTTAGCGGTTATTCCGACAGTTTGTTACTAAATTTCACTAATAATCCTGCAGAATCGTTTAACTCGATAATCTGCAAAGAAATCGGTGGAAAGCGCATTAATTTTGGTAAACGAGGCTCCTACAATGCTCGAATTGCGGGAGCAGTTGTGCAATACAATACGCAACAAGTCCTTACAGAATTGCATCAAAGCATGCGTAAAACTGTTTCGCCTCTCGTTGAGAATCTGGAAAAACGACGACAAATAAAAGTTGCGAAAACCAGAGAATCTCGAGAAACCCAAGAAAGGCAAAAAAAATTCAAATCGCGGTCAGGAATGGACCGTCATTACGGTCCTTAATCACAAAAACCGGATCTTCCATCTGATATATTCGAACAACTTCGGCAAAACCATTTAGAAAAATTGTCCGAAAATGCTATAAATTGGCAGAAAATTGAACTTAATACAAGAGACCAAAGTGCATCAGAATTATGGTTATCATTGAGACGAGAAATGTTGACGGCATCCAATTTCGGAACAGTATGTCGCATGAGATCAACAACGTCTTGCGCAGCGACAGTAAAAGCAATATTATATCCTTTGTTCATTGACAACGCAGCCATACAATATGGCCGTGACAATGAAAAAGTAGCAAGGAAAGAATTGGCCTTAAAATTAAATAAAGAAATAAAACCTTGCGGACTATTTATCGATACTGAAAATCCATATTTGAGTGCTTCCCCAGACGGACTTATTGATGAAAATGGTGTGGTGGAAATAAAATGTCCTCTATCAGCTGAAAATTTAACAGCAGAAGAAGCTATTCAGACAATGACTTCTTTAAAAAATATCTTTGATAAAAAAAATATCTTTGATAAAAAAAATATCTTTGATAAAAAAAATGCAGATAAAATGAATCGAAATCACCGATATTATTATCAAATTCAAGGTCAGTTAAATATAACACAGCGAGAATATTGTATTTTCGCTATTTGGACTCCAAAAAGCATGAAAATATTACACATTAGTAAAGACAATATTTTTTGGAGAAATGAAATGCTGCCTTTCTTAATACGCTTCTATAATGAATGTATGCTTCCAGAAATCTTGGACAGTCGTCACAATAGGCATATGCCTATCAGAAATCCAAGATATATTATAGAAGCTAAAGAAGCAGCAGCAAAAAAACAGCTAGTCGAATAAGTACACGAAGTTTAATAGAAGGCGAAAATGGCATGAAAAATAAACGATTCAGACCGAATGCTTCGTCAATAGAAGCAGCAGTGACTACTGCTACTGTTTCGAGTAAAGAGCAAGATGATGATGACTGCATTATCATAAGTTACTCGGAAAACAAACGAAATATAACTAAGGACGATATAGTAAGACAAAGAAAATTCTTAGATGAGACGTTTGCTTCTCTCTCTGTGGTAAAGAATAATGTCTTGCCTATAAAAAGTCAATTAAATGATGAATCGTTGAATTTATTTTTGCGCATCATAAGAGAAACTTCTTGTTTCGAAACACAAAGTATGTTATATTTAGAATATCCTCACATGATTGTAGCTAGTCATAGTAACAAAAGCTTACAAATAATTGGAGAGAATTGTAGTAATCACTGGAGATGTATTTTCTTTGACGGCACCAAACTTCATGTGTATGATAGTCTACCCGACTGTACATACGATAAATTAGTAGCTAAAGAAAAAAATTATATACATCTTCGTTATCCGAGAGTAAACTCAGATGACATAATTTTTGAGAAAGTTCAAACTCAACCTGATGGAATATGTTGTGGAATTTATGCTGCAGCTTTTGCCACGACTATAGCCTTAGGAGGCAATCCTTGCGAGGAGAAATATTCTATAGATGTAAAATGTATGAGAGAACATTTCTATAAAATTTTAAAAAACAATAAACTGTTGCCTTTTTCAAGTGTTATCATTTCATAATACAAAGATCTATTCTGATACTCGTAAGAGTGACAAATAAAAAGTGCACTCAATTTCGCTTATAAATGTCGGAGAGACGAAATAAAAAAAATATTTTGGTTGCGTTCTCACGGGAATGGGCGATGGAGGGGCCCATTCTATATTTATATACATTTCAACATTTGTATTATATTTTATATATTCTATATTTTTATATATTTTACAAATGTATTCTGTCTCAATCGAGATAATATATTGTAAATATTTGTAAATTTCTATTATAAATATAAACATTTGTACATATGTACATGTAACAAAACAAATATGTACACATGATTAAAATATGACTTCATATAATATTATTTTCTAATTCGATTATGTGTAAAAAAGCTGTGCTGCATACATTGTATTTTATAACTAGTTACATGTGTGATAATACCTATATATATATATATATATATATATACAGGGTCTACCAAAAGTGTGGAAACCCCTAAATATCTCGGAAAATATACGTTTTACAGAAAAGTGTTTCCAACAAAAGTTGTAGGGTTTAAGAAGATCTATATACTGATTCTATCAGTTTGACCTTGGATGGCGTCGTCAAGGTCAGGTCAAGGTCACATTGACTTTTTTAAATGACACCCCCTACATTTGATTGCATATTCTTATAGCTTAATTCAAGAGCTTTCCAAAACACTATAATAATGTTCATTTTTATTAAGTACTTTGCGAGTTATGAGGGTTGAATGATAGAGTAGCGCCGGTATTAACATTATCCAAGGTGTACTACATGGAGGTTACTCGCTCGGATTTGCATCTGTTGTGTGTGTGATCCAGCTAACTAAGGCAAGATCGGTCGTGGATCCAGTCAGCAAAAGCAAAGACCCAACCAAATTACAATCGAGCATTTAAAGACCTGGAAAGCAATCGACATAGTAAACAGTAAATAAATTTGTGGATGCTCATTTATCATAATAATTGTTCGAAATGTGTGCGTGTGCGTGCGTGCGGTGCGTGTATACAGAGATCAGGTTAGGTTGCACCAAACGATTGCAAATGTGTTTCAATGTGTTAAAGTAAATGCTGAAAGTGGCTGCCATTTACTTCCTGACAATATGCTAATCTTTGGTAGAATGTAGAAATGACTTTACGATTCGTTTCAAAAGGTATCAAAGCCATTTCATCCCTTATTCGCTGTATCAATTCGTGAATGGTTTTAGGTTTTGTTCTGTAAACCTTACTCTTCAGATATCCCCATAGATAATAATCAAGAGGAGTTAGATCTGGTGACCGAGGTGGCCAATCCTCTCCTCCCTCATTTCCGTTCCTTCTTCCTATCCACCGTAGCGGAAAAGTCTCATTTAAAATACGACGTGGTCCTGCACCAAAATGAGCAGGAGCTCCATCATGCTGAAACCATATTTCTTGGAAATTATTTGGAAAAGTATTCTGTATGGCTGGAATTATTTGATCAACAAGTAATCTCTCATACCTTTGAGCGTTCAAATATTCTTCAAAAAAAAACGGCCCTATTAAATAGCCATCTATTATTCCGCACCATACATTTATTTTTTGTGGATGTTGTGTGTGAGTTTCCCGCACCCAATTCGGATTCTCATCTGACCAGAAACGAAAATTTTGATTATTAACTTCTCCCGTTAAGGTAAAAGTTGCCTCGTCTGTGAAAACAATTTGATAAGGGAAGATGGGCCGGACATCTATTAGTGCCATCATTCTTTCACAGAAATGTATACGACGCTCCTCATCTCCGTTTTGCAATTCTTGAACGTATTGCAATTTATATGGATGGAACTTGTTCTTTTTTAAAATTCTCCAAACCGACATGGGAGCAATATCGTGAGTTTGAGCGACTCTCTGAACACTAGAATTGGGATCTTCAATAAATGTCTGCAGAACATCAAGTTGTTTTTCTTCGTTGGTTGCAGACAATGGTCTTCCTGACTTAGAGCGATTTCTTACGCTACCAGTTTGTCTAAAACGTTCTATTGTTTTTAACACAGTGGACTTATTAATTCGACGGTTCGGATACGTGTCATTAAATAATCGAACGACATCAGAGAACGATCTTTCGTTATCACCCCATCCACGCATCATGAGGATAGTGATTCTTTCACGTTCCGACAAGTCGCCAGCCATTTTTAAAACGTTTAATTTTAATTAATCGTACGTTGTATTTGGACGATAACAATTAATTTCTGCTTGCTCAAAGCTGAAGTTAGAAGATGCTCGTTCTTTGATAGCTTTATACATTCTTAGTTGAATTTTAAATGCGAGTTAGACTGCATGTAGTGCGTCACATAGCGGTAAATGAAGGAACTAACGAGACGTTTTATACACGTTTTATGGAGCAATTTTTTGGCAATTTGACTTCAGCGAAATATGAGGATATGTTGAGGAATCGATCTTGCCTTAGTTAGCTGGATCACACACACAACAGATGCAAATCCAAGCGAGTAACCTCCATGTAGTACACCTTGGATAATGTTAATACCGGCGCTACTCTATCATTCAACCCTCATAACTCGCAAAGTACTTAATAAAAATGAACATTATTATAGTGTTTTGGAAAGCTCTTGAATTAAGCTATAAGAATATGCAATCAAATGTAGGGGGTGTCATTTAAAAAAGTCAATGTGACCTTGACCTGACCTTGACGACGCCATCCAAGGTCAAACTGATAGAATCAGTATATAGATCTTCTTAAACCCTACAACTTTTGTTGGAAACACTTTTCTGTAAAACGTATATTTTCCGAGATATTTAGGGGTTTCCACACTTTTGGTAGACCCTGTATATATATATATAATGTAACTTCATATAACTTACAATCTATGCAGTACAGATTATTTTTTTCACACATAATTAGTATGATGGAATTAACAAAAATACCTCATATAATATGAAATTAAATTTTTTTTCATGTAAATGTTTCATTCAATATGTATAATTATTTATATAATTATAATAGAAATTTACAAACATTTACAATTGTTACATCCAGACCCTTGAAAGGTCGGGCCATCTGGAAGAACGTAACCTACTTACCCGGTGACACACTTTCGGGCGTGTGTATGGATCGGGTCGAGCGCACTGTGCTGGGGCCTAACACAGGTCAGTGACCAGAATGGTCCCTTTAACACTGTGAGTGTCTTAGGCCGATGCGCTCGTTATTCCCTTTTCGGTAAGAGAATCTAATCTCTTTTACACAGGACGGGACCTTGTGCGATATTGGAAATAAAGGAGACGAGTGTGGGAAGATAGAAATAAATTTATCCCTCTATTATAAATTAAATTTATTCAAGATTATCATTAACGGGTTTACAAGAACATTTTTTAATACGCGAGTAGTGTGTGTGTGTGTGTGTATGTGTGTGTGTGTGTGTGGAAATTCGCGGGTGTTACATTGGTACGGAGGACATCAGCCAGGAATAAATAAAAGGAGTTGAGGAGGCTATATCCTGGCTGGATTTTACAATTCTTATTTAAATAAAATCTAAAGGAGTATTTCAGAGAAGGGACAGAGGTTAAAGGTCATTGAACTGGATGGTGGACGGTGAAAATTTTCTTAATAGAGCTTGGATGGGGACGGCTAGTGGTAAAGGTGAACCGGGGAGGTACCAAGGTATTATTGAGTCAGGAGGGGCAGTAGTCAGGTAGTGTAGGAACTCTTCGTGGTCCACGTCACCTGGACCCACGCAATAAGATCCTTCAGGGATAGGGATATCGAGGAGGGGGAACTGGGTTATAAAATAGTCTAATTGATCGGGATAGGAAGGTTCAGGGGTAGGATTAGGGAGAGGAGATTCTGACGGGGACTCAGGGGGGAAGTCGGGGGAATGGGAGCTCTCGTCAAAGTCAGGAGGATATCCTGCGAAATCCTCCGGATCCTCGAGGAACTCTGACGAAGAATCGGAATCGAGAGTAATTATAGGTATGGGAGACGGGGATCGGGGTGCTAATAAAGGTTGAGGAGAAGAGGGAGAGGAAGGCTCGGGAGAGATCGGGGTGGAAGGTCTGGGAGGTGATGCAAAAAGGGGAACAGGTGTACTGGGGCGGAAATAGGGGAGTAACTAGGTGGAGGGATCGAGGGGGATCTTTGAGGTGAGTGTGTGCGTGTGCCGTTAACGGGGGTGAAGTTATTAATGTTGTTAATATCTATTCTATCGGGGTGGTCCGCCGTGGATTGAGGCTGTTGCCTCCTTAAACGTCTGTTGCGACGATTCCGCCACCGTAACGCAGCCCGCCGTTTAGAGGGTGGCACTAATAATAATTTCGCGTTTAAAAGTAACTTAGGAATGCTCGAATATAACCCTTCCAAATTATATTATAAATGTCATTGGGTGAAGATCATTTCAATTAGATGAACTAGGAATTAGTTCACAACGATTCTATTTCTTCTAGATTATGCACTTAAATGTTAGATAAAAGAGAAATATATAATAATAATAAAAAAAAATGAATTCAAACGGGTTGGGGTGTCGAGGGAAGTCGAAGGTGAACGAGGAAATGTTCGTGAATCGCCCTGCGGAGATTCGCAACGAACGAGGAAATGTTCGTGAATCGCCTTGCGGAGATTCGCAACGAACGAGGAAATGTTCGTGAATCGCCTTGCAGAGATTTGCAACGAACGAGGAAATGTTCGTGAATCGCCTTGCAGAGATTCTCAACGAACGAGGAAATGTTCATGAATCGCCTTGGGGAGATTCTCAATGAACGAGGAAATGTTCATGAATCGCCTTGCGGAGATTCTCAATGAACAAGGAAATGTTCGCGAATCGCCTTCCGGAGATTCTCAACGAACGAGGAAATGTTCGTGAATCGCCTTGCGGAGATTCGCAACGAACGAGGAAATGTTCGTGAATCGCCTTGCAGAGATTCGCAACGAACGAAGAAATGTTCGTGAATCGCCTTGCAGAGATTCTCAACGAACGAGGAAATATATAAAGGAGGAATGAACCGGAGAACAAGATTCAAATAGCTGATTCGAAAATGAAGATAAAACGAAGATAATTATCGTTATTGTTGATTTAGGTGAAAAATAATAAAAAAATGATCTTTCCCAGTGACAAGTTAATCGTGGAAGGTAAAAAAAGGGATACTAATCGGATGAACTTACTAATTGTTGAGTGCGTTGAAAAATTTTGACTTAGGCCGGACTGTGAACCTGGACCCCAGAATTGGTTGTTTGAATTAGCAGGAGCGTCCAGAGGACCTCAGGGATCACACTCACTTCGATTTTTGTACTTGGATTTTTTTTGATATATATATATATAGCGCACTGATGCGGACAAGAGCCAGCCGAAAAAATTCTTGAGATTAACTGCATGTCCGCGCTCTCGGCTCTTGAATTTTAAAGTCTTTGCTCCTCCTCCCTTCTGGATAGTGGGAATTTCTTTTAATCAATCAAAAAATTTTTACTATTCTCTTCTTAGGGATCAAAGAGTTAGATTTTTAGGAAGAGAGGGTGTCTTAGACCTCTAATTGGTTAAGCCCTTTTTCTTAAGGTTTGGCTTCACCATCCAGTAGAGAGTGGGAGCAACCTGATTTCCTTATCTCCTACGATTTGATTGAGAATGGCCTATTGATCCAGCGCACGTGCGATATTAATTTTATGGCTCTGCTCGTATTTACCTTTTGGTCAATTTCTCGATCACCAAGGCTCTTATTTCTGAGACGATCCATTGATACGCATGGATTGAATTTCTTATATTTCCTAGGCTCGTAAATAAAAAAAAATTTTATTTAAATCTTCTTAGCGCTATCTCGACTGCCCACTCTGTTTGTTTATCCGAGTTGGGTTTTCTTTATTTTAAATTCAATCCAATCGTTCATTACTTCTAAGAAACGTTTCGATGAAAGAACAGAATCGTGAAGTCCACCGGACGTAACACAATATATGGTCTTATTCGTGACAGAATAATAAATTTTTATATTTTATATTGTAAAAAATATATAGAAATTAGAATATATAGATTATAACATCTGGAAATGTAAATATTAATAGATACATATGTACACAAATGGCCAAATGTGTTTTTGCTCTTGTAAAATACATGAGAAGACACATAATCTATATATACAGGGTGACCCATTTTAACTTAGGCAGCCAAATAACTCGAAAAATAAGCACACTACGAAAAAATGGTTAGAATCAAAATTTCGTCATTTCGAGGGGGACGTACGATGACGTTAAAATCAGCCCCCCCACCCCTCCCCCTGGGCGGTGAGGGGGGGCAAGTTTGAAATCTTAAATGGAACTCCCTATTTTTCATTGCATATTCTTGTAGCTTATCTCGAGAGCTTTCCAAAACACTATAATTAAGTACCTTTTTATTAAGTACTTTTTGAGTTATAAGGCTTAAAATAATTTCTTAATTTTACATAAACCATAAAATATCTAGTAAACCATTCATTTTTCGATCATCTTACCTTCATACTTTTATGTACAAAATAATGAGAGGAATCAATTGGTGTAAAGAAAACATACAGTTGTTTTTAAGAAAAAATATGGAATTGTTAATTGCAAATTACATATTTTTTCTTAGAAACAACTATGTGTTTTCTTTACACCAATTGATTCCTCTCATTATTTTGTACATAAAAGTATGAAGGTAAGATAATCGAAAAATGAATGGCTTACTAGATATTTTATGGTTTATGTAAAATTAAGAAATTATTTCAAGCCTTATAACTCAAAAAGTACTTAATAAAAAGGTACTTAATTATAGTGTTTTGGAAAGCTCTCGAGATAAGCTACAAGAATATGCAATGAAAAATAAGGGGTTCCATCTAAGATTTCAAACTTGCCCCCCCTCACCGCCAGGGGGAGGAGTGGGGGGGCTGATTTTAACGTCATTGTACGTCCCCCTCGAAATGACGAAATTTTGATTGTAACCATTTTTTCGTAGTGTGCTTATTTTTCGAGTTATTTGGCTGCCTAAGTTAAAATGGGTCACCCTGTATATGTGTGTGTGTGTGTGTGTGTGTGTGTGTGTGTGTGTGTGTGTGTGTGTGTGTGTGTGTGTGTGTGTAATCATGAATAATCATGAAATTGTGTTTAAATGATACATATGATATGCCAGACACATCTATATTTTTCTGTTATCTACATGCTTCCATATGCGTGCGATAAAGAAGCAGAAAGATGTTGTCTGATTTTAATATGTTAAACACAATTAAAAATTATTCTTTGTAACATGAATTATGCATATATATTATTGTCGGTAACAGCGAAATTAAAATTGTCGGTATTATCGACAATTTTAATTACGCTTAGATGAGGGCGCTATTCCGTCGGAGTTTGGTCGTCGTTTTAGGATCCCCTTAACGACTACAAACCACCTCTGCTGTGTGCGTGCGTGCGTGCGTGCGTGCGTGTGGGTGTGTGTGTGTGTGTGTGTGTGTGTGTGTGTGTGTGTGGGTGTGTGTGTATGTGGGTGGGTGGGTAGGTGGGTGTGCGTGTGCATGAATTATTCCCAAAACCGTAGCAATGCCATTTATCGATAGCACATGTGCTCTCAGTTTTTCGTTTCCAGGTTCTTCCTCGAAGTTTGGATCACGAACGCGGTTGAAATTGATTTCAATCTCAGATCGTATCCAAGTTCTGTTCGATTATCGCTTCCCGAGTTAATTTATTGAACATTCATCACAGTTTACTGTATCACGATCCGTGATTTTTACTCTTCGCTGTCTTTTCAATAAGTTTTAACACTTTATATCCAAGTATTAGTTTATTTAGTTTGACCCATTTTTATCCCTTCAGTCAACGATGTTACGTCTTTCTGAACGAGAGCGCATATCTCTTTTGATGATGAGAGGCTGGGACGATCGATTGAGATCGTACAATGATGTGAGACAGCTTTTCAATGAAACTTTTCGCAATGAAGATACTGCCATTTCAAGATCTACAGTTGAGAGAACGATAAGGCGTTTCAACGAAACTGGAAGTGTTAAAAATCGTCCAGTATTAGGTAGGCCAAAGTCAGCAACAAATCCAGAAAAATCATTAGATGTTTTACAATCCTTCATCGAAAATCCGCATGATTCAAGCCGTAAAGTAGCTCTGCAACATGACATCGATCAAAAGTCTGTTCTTAAAATATTAAAAAATAATAAATTCCATCCCTATAAAGCCCATCTTGTGCAAGAGCTAAATGAGGATGATTTTGATAGGCGCATTGAATTTTGTGAGTTGATGATGGAAAGAATAGACGAGGATCCTAACTTTCTATCAAACATCCCAGGTAGCAAGGTGTCGTCTATTTGACGTCATGAATTAGTCATTCTTCTGACGAATCTGACGTTTAAAATGACGTCCTAATGTCGCAAAAATGACGTGGATTTGTCACAGGTATATTACGTCATATAGTGACATAAAGAATACGTCACATAGTGACGTAAAGAATACGTCATTATTTTCGTGTTATTAACGGCACAATTTTCGTATTATTAACGTTATTACTGCCATATTAATAACGTCATTAATGACGTATAAAGTATCGTTTATTTGACGTCACTTAATTATTCTTATGACATATATGACGTTTAAAATGACGTCCACATGTCGTAAAAATGACGTGGATTTATCACTGATACACAATATGTCTCCGAAAAGTCTCCGAACTGATATTTTTCCTGGAAAGAGAAATAAAGCCATGTATACCAATGGCCAAAATATAGGGCTTGTTTTCTGTTCCTGCACTGCTGAATAGTGCAATAAGTTAGAGTGAATAAAGAAAGTATATATTTGTCTGACTCTATCTACATAGTTTAACAGTGCAAGAACAGAAAGCAGACCAATAGTTTGTATGAAGTTTTGTGTCTAACATATTCAAATTTCATTAATAATTAGCGAATTCTGACGCTGTTTTGTTTTGCAAGTTTTTATATGCAGTTAAAATTTTGCTTTGAACAATAAACGTATCAAGAAAGAATTTTAAAAAATAAAATAATTGTAACTGGTGGCAAAACATTTTCATATACGATTCACAAATAAAAACACGTACACAGCCACCTGCCTTACATTATTACAATTAAAAATTCTTTCTTGATAAAACGCTTGTCTAACCGCACATAAAAACTCACAAAACAAAACGCAAACGAAATAAGGACTTATTAATTATTAATCTGATATTGATGAATTTGAATGTGTTAGACAAAAGGCTTACTATTTCAGCCATTGGCTTATACATGTACTCCACTTGTCTTTCTCAAGAAAAAATCAGTTCGGGGACTTTTCAAACATATGTATATACACGGTGGGCCATTTTAATCGATGCACCTGAATATCTCCGTTGGTAAGCCGAATACAAAAAAATTGTTCAGACAAAAGTTGTATGGCTTGAAGGGGGACATAAGATGGTACCATTAGTTTGACCTCGAAGAGTTATTTGAAGGTCACATGAAGGTCACCTTCAATTTCTTAAATGGAACCTACATTTTCTCTTTACATATTCTTGTAGCTTATCTCGAGAGCTTTCCAAAACACTATAATTAAGTACCTTTTCGTTAAGTACTTTTTGAGTTATGAGGCTTGAAATCATTTCTTAATTTTACATAAATCATAAAATATCTAGTAAAATATTCATTTTTCGATTATCCTATCTTAATACTTTTATGTACAAAATAATGAGAGGAATCAATTGCTATAAAGAAAACATACAGTTGTTTTTGAAAAAAAATATGGAATTGTTAATTGCAAATTACATATTTTTTCTTAGAAACAACTATGTGTTTTCTTTACACCAATTGATTCCTCTCATTATTTTGTACATAAAAGTATTAAGGTAGGATAATCGAAAAATGAATATTTTACTAGATATTTTATGATTTATGTAAAATTAAGAAATGATTTCAAGCCTCATAACTCAAAAAATACTTAACGAAAAGGTACTTAATTATAGTGTTTTGGAAAGCTCTCGAGATAAGCTACAAGAATATGTAAAGAGAAAATGTAGTTTCCATTTAAGAAATTGAAAGTGACCTTCATGTGACCTTCAAATAACTCTTCGAGGTCAAACTAATGGTACCATCTTATGTCCCCCTTCAAGCCAACTTTTGTCTGAACAATTTTTTTGTATTCGGCTTACCAACGGAGATATTCAGGTGCATCGATTAAAATGGCCCACCGTGTATATTACGTTTTATACGTATATATTACGTTTTATATTGATAAAAAATGCATTATTATTTTCATATTATTAATTTTTATGTTATGTTATTAACGTTATTTTCATGTGATTAATTTATTATATTTTCGTATTATAGATGTCATTTGTACAACTTGTTAATATTAAATAATGATATTGGATTATTATTGATTTGATCACAATTAATATAATCAATACATTAAGATACTCGATACAAGTTATTTATACTCCTTTATTGTTATTACAGTTGATATAATATATTATTATATATTATATCAACTGTATAATATATTATTACAGTGATATAATATATTATTATATATTGTTGCCTTTTATACTTCTTATACATTATATTACTGTAAATATAACATTATTATAAAAAATTATTACACATTAAATATTGTAAGTATTCTTTACATAAAACAAACAAATTATTTTTTGCACATATATACTTACAAAATATAAAAATATGCAGGATGTTTGGCTATAGGTGAAAGATAATTTAAGGACTGATTCTATTATAGATGATAAGACGAAAATCGAAAATAACAAAATTGTGATTAAGGCTTTGTTTTTAATTATAAATGTTTAAATATACACATAAAAAGAATCTAAATCTCTTACTTATCTAGAATCACTGCTTACAAATTTTTTCCGATCTGTAACTGAACACTCTGTATATTTATAAAAATTGTAACATGAAATAAAAATGTTTGAATAGGTACAATAATAATTATAAAGCAAAATAAAATGTTGTCTTTTACATCCTTTACATATAATATTGAATATTTAGGTCGCGTTCCGAAATTCACTGCCAGTACTGAAAATCTATAGTTTATGTTACGTATATTATAGATTTTCAGTACTAGCAGTGAATTTCGGAACACGCCTTTAATGTATTAAATACTACTCTGCCAACACCATACGTAGCAAGCACATCATTGTGACGTGCTAATTCGTCACATATTATGTCGCAGCGATGTCTGAAAGGTGTTCGAAACGTGATTGACACGTTACGTAACTAACAGTCAAATTGGTGACAGCAACAATAAAAAGAATTAATAAAAAAAATACTATTTCACTTATTTTCAAAATATGAATCACAATACAGATAATCCAACAAACAGCTGATTAATTAAAATTCAAATTATTTGGCTACATCGCAGCTCCGTGCAAAAAACGTATAATATTTTCTATGACTTCCGAAAACAGCACATCTTTGTTATGGTATAGGCAGGGTAAGAATGTATAACAAAATGCAGAGAAATGGCAATGGATAAATAAGTAGAAATCTATAGAATTGAATAAATTAATGGGAATGAAACCCAACAGTTTTGAGATTTCTTGCAATATGGAAACACTATACATTTAGCTATTATTAAATTTAGTGGCCAAATTTTAATTTCATTTGAAATTGTATGATAAATACAAATTTTTAACTTTCTCGAATCTAAAGGATATTTATATAATGGTTCACAACCTTTAAATGCATTACCGATGAAAAATATGTTGTCATTTTGTTGAATAATATTTAAAATTCGTATTAAGATATTTTCTTTAATCATACAATAACAGTCAGCACTTGAATCAATGGAGAAAATTATATCATGAAAAGTTACTTTCTTATATTGTTTACAGTGTGTATGTAAAATAGATAAATGTAGCGGACCTAAATTGTGACTATACTTTAGTTTTATCAGCAAGTTAGATTTCATTTTATTTAATGGCAAAGCATAATTTTCTGTTAAACGTCTAAAGATTTGTTGTAAGGGATTAGTAGGACTCTTTACATATGTTTTTAGTTTACCCAGATAATTTTCAAAAGGGAATGTAGAAAATTCATCCAAAGGACCGAAAATGTCGTCAGTTAAATGATCCAATAAATGAACATTATAAATTAAAAATTGTCTACCATAAATATTTTCTGAATGTTGAATAAATGTTATTAAAATCTTTTTAACATATTTTAAAGAAAACTCGGAAATATGTTTATCAGAAATTAGTATAGAAATTCCAACATGAAAGAGTAAAAAATGTTCATAAACAGCTATATCAATATTATCTTTTAATACAATTGGTCCTACATACAATAAGAAAGTTCTAAATTCAGTTCCTTTCCATCGAGATAAGTCTTCTAATCCTCGTGGTTTTCTATGAATTTCGAAAGGAATATAAATTCTTAATTGCTGTAAATGTTTAGATATTTGTTTAAAAAAATGGCTACTTAATTTAATTGACAATGGTTGACCACTAATCTATGTAATTAACAATTTGCGCATAATTCCTAAACACACGTTATGTAAATAGTCAATGGGAAAACATTTTATAACATCTATTGACAATTTTGTTAATGGAGAAGTACCTAAGTGATAATTTTCGTCCGTTTGCAAACGAAATGAGATATTTGTTCTCTTAGTAGCTGTTATATTCGAATAAATTACACGCCCGTTTACATATTCGCCATATTCAGTACATTTATCACATGCTGAATATCCTGTATGTGACTTTACACACTTTAAATATGCTCGGGCAGGAGCGTCACAAATAAAATTATGTAATACAACTTTATATTTTTTTCCATTAATTTCTATGCCGCCTTGTATTAAAAATTTGAGTTCGTTTATAAAATCTTTTAAATATATGTCTAAAGGATCAGGTTTTGAAGTACCACAAAATATTCCTATTGGAAATGGGCTATTAGTTACATGTTTTAATAAACATAGAATCGGCCATAATTGTATATTGCTACTATGAAAAAGTGGTAAACCATCAATGTTAATTTGTAACTGAATTTCTTTATAACAAGATAAATCGTCATATTCAGTTAAAATTCTTTCTAAATTTATTAAAAGTCCAAAATGATAATATTCTCCATTATTTAGCTTTGTTGATGTCATTATGGAAGGAGTACGTAATAGAGTTTTGCTGCTAAGTGGTAACTCTGGATGAAAAGGCCGTAACAAATGTAACAGCTCCGTAACACGAACATGTGGTATATTTCCTTTTATAGCCCATTCTCGTAATTTAGAAACTACATCGAAACGATTATTGTCACTTTCATCGGAAAGATTATTGTCATTATCAATAGATAAAATCTTATAATTTTCAATGGATACAGGTAATTCGTTGTCAAAAAGAATATTTTCAATTAATTGAGTATTATAAGTACTATGAAATGTATTACTATTATTATCAAGTATATTAGAACTATTACATAAATATTTAAAATTAAAATCAATTTCATTAGACATACTGTAGTTACAATGCACAACGATATCAATAGTATTATCTTTCTTATATACTTCTCCATTATTATTATCAGTAGAAACATTATCGATTTTTTGATTATTCTCACTAAGCGTAACAAGCATGTCATTTACTATTGCCATTACTCTTCTACGTATTTGGCGTTTTCCCACATAGGAATTCTTCTTATAAATTAATTTTGATTTTTTATGAAACATGTTAATAACTAAGTAAAAATATAGAAATAATAAGAATCAAAAATTGCTTTGTAATTCGATATAAGGTAAATGTACTAATTATGGAACAACATTTTTTTTACAGAGATTCATTTTTAATATGAATAAATTATAAAATACAATTCCTAAATGATATAAAAAATCAATAAGGAATTTATTATGAGTCATATACATATATCATCAAAAACTTAATATTTAAAATTTGTATCATTTCGTCCACTAATTGGTATATTTACCTTATAAGTCTTAAATACTTTAAGTTCTAAATCTTTTTTGCTTAAAAAATATACTAATATTATTTCTTTGGATTTAATGTTCACAGTACTCTTTTATTATGAATTAGTAGATTATTTCTTACTTTTATTTAAATTTTTGACGCGTTGTGGTGCATGTTTTAACCATATCTTCAACACATCTTCAACGTTGCGATCAGTTGCATCAAAATAACAGCTTTTTACAGCACTTCAATAATATTGCAAAAAATTTTTGAAAATTAATAATCTTAATTATTAGTAATCTTTTATTACATTATCACTAGAACTACAGCTGTATCCTTTCTAATCCATCTGACAGTTCTTTCTTTATCAATTAATTTGGATTTCCACTTGGAGTTTTAGATTTTTGTAACTTTTCATACATAATGATCATAATGAATTACAAAAAACCTAAAGCTCTAGTACAAATCGAAATTAACTGGAAAAGAAAGAATTGGTCAAAAATTGCACAGCCTAAAGCCTGGTGCAGACAGGACGCGTCAAGCAGCGAGCAGCAACCAATTAGCGAAGCGGTATTTTCTACGTCACTGCTGATATCAGTAGTCCTCGCTAATTGGGTTGCTTCTCGCTGCTTGACGTTTGATGCGTCCTGTCTGCACCAGACTTAATTCTAGTATTAAAGTCAATAAAAATAAAAGTAAGTACTTACTAATAACTGCTGTTTTTAATAAACATTCAGAAAATCGTTTTTTATTGTCTCGTTTCCCATAAAAAGAAAACCTTGTGGCTAAATTATCTGTATATAAAAATTTCATTATTTTGTTAGTTAAAGTAATTATGTTTTTACCACCCAAACTTGCCAAATACAAAACCTGAAAAGTAGATTTTAAATAAAATATTTTTAAAATAAAAAAATTAGATAAAATAATTAATAAGCAAATAGTTTCTATTTACCAAAGCATTCAATTTGTCCTCTTCCTTTAAATAATTCTCTAAAATTTCTAGCTGTTGTAGAGTATCGATAGGAAATTGTATTGGTATATCAGACGGTAAAATACCTGGCGCTTTTTGTAATTTATTCTCCTTTAATAAAGCTAGTATTTGTACATTATACTCCTTTATTTCAACCATAAATTCTAATAATTGTTTCTGAAACGCTAATTAATTTTTATTATTTTAATTTTATATTTTTGGAAACTACAAACTATTATTATTGTTCTATTATTTATATTTTGTACTTACATAATTCGTCTAACGATTTAACTAATTTAATATTTTTAGGAGACGAATGTGCAATATTATTTTTTGCAACTAAAGCATTTGGAGTATTTGATGTACTAGCAATTGGAGTATTTGATCTATTAGCAAATCTTTCCACAAGCGGAATATTAGGAACTGTGATTACAGGTTCACCGTTTACTTGTAATTCATCATCTGTAAAATATAAATACAAATTTCAATTTTTTAAATTCAAAAAATAAGTATAAATAAAATTATTATTTAAATGTACTATTCAAGTTTTGTAATTTAGACATTGGCTTCAACCTAGATTGCCTTTCTCACTCCTTTTATAAAAAAAACAATAGTTGTGAACTTAAATAATGGTTGAAGTCTATGTCTAGAATTACAATTATTGAGCAGTATTAATGTGTGTGTGTGTATATATATATATATATACATTAATACTACTTTATATTTATTTACTAAGATTATTTAACATTGCTTAAAGTTGTTATACAAATACAGTCAGTCAAGTAAGAGCGTGGTCGACTTTGCCGACAGGTAATAAAAGATTTCGCTCTAATTCCTTCGTGAGTCTATAGAGAGAAGCTTTGTCCTTGATGCATTGTCGACAAAGATTCAGTTGTCGTTGATTTTTTACACGTTAAGCGTCATGAGTGCTAAATACGCGTCGCGCTACGAGGCTGTGTTCCTTTGCACCCATCCGATAGGTCCAAAAATGTCGCAATCAGCGGCTGCTAAATACATGAGAAAGTCGAAAGCATTTGTACAGAAGTGGATACAGCGATATAAAGTGGCAAAAAATGTCGATGATTTACCAGAACGTGGCTCGATAGGCAAAGTGGACAAAAAAGACGAAATCGATTATCGACGCCGGTGGTGACTGGACACATTATTAACATAATTGCATCATTGTTTGTATTGAGTACAATGTATATATAAATATAAAAATTTCATTTAATAAATTTTTTCATAAATTTACACGACCACGCTCTTACTTGACTGACTGTATATATATATATATATATATATATATATATATATATATTTGTGTGTGTGTGTGTGTGTGTAGAAATTTACATATTTGACTGCTCAACCATAATTAGAGTGACATAGACATTTGTTACATTTGCCTGCGTAGACAAATATAAATACGCAGAAATATTCCTTACATGTATAATGATAATTATATGTGTGTGTGTGTGTGTGTGTGTGTGTGTGTAGAAATGTATATAAATTTTCATATTTGACTGCGCAACCATAATTGTACTTACATAGACATTTATTACATTTGTCTGCATAGACATAAATATAGTTACGCGGAAATATTCCCTACATATCCCTACATATATAATTATTTATTTTATATATATATATATATATATATATATATGTTTATATATATAATTAAACATATAGGGAATATTTCTTCATAACTGTATTTGTTAGACACAAGGCAGGCAAATGTAATAAATGTGTAACGTTCCGATTTTCCGGAGATAGATTGCGGATAAACTCGTCGGATTTCGGGTAATGAATGGTGAGCGAATAATAGATAAAAAAAAAACAATTATTTATTCAGATAAGAATGCGTGTGTACAAGTTGTGTAATCGTATGTATCTCGATGCGAGTATCTGAACGTGAGCGTAAGCGAAAAAAAAATGTATCACGCGTGTGTGTAAATACGATGATATAAAAGTGCGTGTGTAAATGCGATCGGATAAATGCGCGTGTATAAATGCGCTCGTATAAATGTGATGGTGTAATTGCGTGGGTATAAATGCGATCGGATAGATGCGCGTGTATAAATGCGCTCGTATAAATGCGCTGATATAATTTCGGTTGTATAATGCGCATGTACGCGACGATTGTTATGACGCGAAGTCGGTCGAAGACCTCGCGATTGTTGTGGCGGTGTTTTTGCCGCGTTTCTTATGCGGGGAATCCCGTCGGTTTCGGGAATTCGGTAAACGGCGAAAAAACCGGTAATTTCCGTGAATTAATATTCCGGTTCCCGGAAGGAAATCGTGTTCGGTAGTTCGGGATCGCGTTTTCGTTCAGCTGTCCTCGGGAACTCCCGAGCGGGGCGGCTCTGATCTCCACCTTCTGCGGGTTTTTCCAAGTAGTATTAATGTATATATATATATATATATATATATATATATATATATATATATATATATACTCTAACAGCACATGATATCATTCGAATATTCTATATTCATACTGTGAATATACGTTACAGATGTAATATACTGAGAACATTCTCATAACATCTCTTGTAGTATATTATTTCTCGTATATTCTCAGAATATATTTTGAATATCTTTTATTAAAATATTATTTTTTGTATATATTCAGGATGTATTTTTACTATCTTTTACCAGCTTTACAGTAGTCTATTATTTGTCGTATGTTCTGAGGATATACAAAATATAAAAATTAAGTTTCATATTTATTCTATGATTAAATCTAACATACTGAAAATATCCTTATACCATCTCTATGATATATCGTTCATGCATATTTTTCGTATGTTCTTAGAATATACTTGGAATATATAAATTAAATCATTATAGCGGATATGATTACATACGCCATATTATATACATAATTACAGCCACTCATCGCCGCCGAGCGCCACACGTACACGGTTCTTTCTTTGTGTGCGTAGCGTGCAGCGGGCCGAAACTGGAATCTATGTTGCTGGTGTCTCTCTTACTCTTACGGCGTCTTTCAACTCTTCTCATGCTCCTTGCATATTCTTTGTGCCATGTGTCGCAAATGTGATTTTAATCCGAGGTAATTATTTATTTTTCTATAATAATCTTATAAACATATAAAATATAATTTCTAAAGATACCTTATTTGGATATATTTTTACAATATTTTTTATAAATATTCTCTATTTAACGAAAAAATTGTGTTATTAACAAATTTAAGGTTATCTTTTGCCAATAGACGATTGCATATTCTTATGTCCTACTCATTAGATTAATCCAAAGTAATTCTTTTAAAATTATATAGTAAAAAGACATAATATAATAATTATTTCTATAATTATAATTTCTAAAACAATTTCTAAAAATATATTCAGATATATCTTTTTATTTCTTTTTGCATATTGAATAATTTATGAGAAAAGTATTTATGATTGGTGTATTGTTTTTTTTACAGGCTAATAGATTATAAGAGTAGCGTATTGATCGCATTACTGACACAGCAGACCTGCTGTAATAAAGTCACAGACGTGTTATATGTCTTAATATATTGGAAAGGAACTCTCCGATTCCATCGATTCAGGTAATTATTTTTTTAAGAGGTTATTTATTTAACTTTCTAACAAATAATAATAACAATAAAACAATTTTTGAAAATATGTTTAGACGTATTTTTTATTTCTGTTTGCACATTAAATAATTTATGAGAAAAGTATTTATGATTGGTATATTCTTTTTTTTACAGACTTATAGATTATAAGAGCAGCTTATCATTCGCATTACTGACACAGCAGCCCTGCTGTAATAAATTTACAGACGTGTTATACGTCTTAACATATTGAAAAGGAATTCTCCGATTCCACCGATTCAGGTAATTACTTTCTTAATGTTATTTATTTAATTTTTTCATAAAATGACATTTTATCTGTATTTTATCTGATATTATCTATTTTATCTTATATTTATTATATATACAATTTTTACTTTAATATGTTTTATAATATCAAAACATAATTCTAATTTGCTGATATTTTATATTATAATTTAAAATAAAAGTTATTACTTGATAAACATTGTAACTATAAAAAAAGAATTTTATTTCAAAGAAATTATTAAACTATGAAAAGATATTAATTGAAGTTAGTTCCTTCAATAATTAGTACATTTTTCATTATATTTTGTTACTTGCACTTGCTTATCTCGCACATCGGATACTTTATAACCGATCCGGAACACGAACAATCTTATCTTATTTAAAATATTATTTAAAATTTGTGTCCATATTATCATGATTCTGTTTTTATGTAATATTTTCGATTGATAATTTTTCTTTATTACAAACTTTTTATATTAGACAACTTTTTGCAAGTTTTAAGAATCAAATCATTTTGAGTTAAATTTAAAACTCTTTGGTCTGTTTATAATTATAACTATATTGTAATCATAACTATATACAGATAAAACATTTATAGTACAGATAAAACATTTATTAAAATGGAAACATATGGAAAACGTAAAAAAAAAGATACATCGTGTGTATCAAATCGGCACTTAAAAAGATTAGCTGCACAAGAATCCGAAATTATTTCTGATATTTTGTTATGTTTCGACGAAAGCTCGTCATCATGTGTTAATATGAATAATGAGTGTACAACAGATTTGAACAACGATTGTACAACAAAATTTAAAATTAATATCGAACAAAATACGGAATCGAATGAAAATAATGAAATACTTGTACATTGTGAAAATGATAACACGCTCAGACAATCGGATGAATACGATATATCAGATTCAGAAGAATCTCCTGTTAATTTTTCTTATAATGAACCAAATGATATAAGATTTGAAATTACAAGTAGCAATTTGCAACATAATCTTGCTATCTGGGCTGTTGAACATCAAATTACACATACTGCTTTAAAAGCATTGCTGCAGAAAT